>NC_132896.1:34255761-34323261 GCF_030463535.1 Salminus brasiliensis | reverse complement strand
CAGACTCTCTGCTCTAATAAAATAATGAAAGTAATCAGTTCATTAAAAATCACGATTTTATGATAATTTAAATAAACAAAATAAACAAAAATGTATTATTTGTGTTTATATGTAACTTTTGCATATTTGTTAACATTATATGACCATCATTACAGCAAAATCCTGTGATTTCTGTAAGAATTTTTAAGGCTATGCTTGTTTATATTGTAAACCAAGGAACCAAGGACTGACAGGGGAGCACATGACAGCCTTGAGAGAAGAGTGACATTCTGATGTCTGGAAAAATGAAAATTAGGAATTTAATTCTGAATTCCTTCTAAATACGCTGTACATTTATTTAGTGCCATTACATTAACATTAATTACATTAATTGAACACTTTAAATACATGAATTAATGTATTTAAAGTGACTCCTACACTAGGCGTTGAGTCATGTTAGGATATTCATGACCTAGGGTCTTTTTTCCCCTAAAAGAAGTGAAAATTGTTCAATCATTACTGCAGCAAGTCATTACCAACACAAAAATGGATGTGATGGTAAAGACTGCAGGTGATGGTAATGGCATGTTCAATAGTATTGTTTAGACAAGAGATAAGAGATAAATGCAAATTTGGTTCAAGAAAGGACAACCAGTGAGCTGGCAACAGTTGGGTCATGTGCATCTAAGGCTCACTGATGTGATACATGGAGGCGCCACCTCCCTCCCAACATACAGGACTTAAAGGATCGGATAATAATGTCTTATACTGGTGCCAACGTCCGAGGTTTTGTGGAGTTCATGTCTCAAATGGTCAGATCTGTTGTGGACCAACTCAATATTAGGTGGCAGGTGGTATTAATGTCATGGCTGATCATGGTCATGGTGGTGGAGACCTGTAACTACTCAACCCGTCAGTTTTTCTCCAACTGACCTTTCTGGCACTGGACATCTCCTACACCCAAGGTAATCCCAACATTGTTTTTTTTTAGTCATGGTTACTATGGTAACATTGGACAGTAAAACTCTGCTATGGTTACTGAGCTGAGGTTTGGCTCAGGTTTGAGTCAGTGTAGAAGCAAGTGTGCACTTCAGGCTATTCAGTTTTGCATAGATGTTTTGTGTATAATCATTTATTCTTAGTGGAATCGTTTATTCTCCCCTTCAGATGCCCCAGAGAAACATTTTCCGCTCTTCATAAACTATTAGAGGGTTTTATTTTATTGTCACAGCATAAACAAAGCTGTTACAGCTTGGGAGCGCTGCGGCCGCCTGGCTCTCGTATCTGGAGGTGCATTTATGAATTTAACGAGTCACCTGCTTCCATCTTCTCCTCTCAGATTTATGGCGAATCGAGTGGCAAGGGCACCACTGATGCTGTAAAATCACAGCGCAGCTTAAATGACAGGAGCCATATGTCTACATCAAGAGCCCTTTATACGTCTGCATCAAGGCCACGGCTGAGATCAATGAACAGCAAATGTCCAGTGATGGTCATGACTGAGCTTTATATCAATGAACCCTCAAGTCAAGTTATGATGCATTTGGATGAAATCAGGACTGATGAGCTGACTGATCAAAACCAGGGCTGCCAGCCATAACATTTACACCACCTGTATACTTGTGCCATCAAAACAGCACTGCCTCATCGAGGTATGCAGGAAGGTATCCTGTGGTGTCTGCACACCTTCAAATGTTAGCAGCAAACCCATCTTTAAGTGCTGTAAGTTGTGAAGTGGGGCCTCCTAAGCCTTGGTACTTGGAGCCAGGTACTGACCACTGCACACCAAGAACATCCCACAAGACACGCCTAAAATTTTGGAGATGTTCTGACCCAGTCATCGTCTAGAACATCACAGTTTGGTTATTTGGTTCCTTTGATCTTCTACCTTTTCTTTCTTTCTTTCTTTCTTTCTTTCTTTCTTTCTTTCTATCCTTTGATCTTCTACCCCTTTCCTTCTTTGATCTATCTATTCTTTCTTTCTTTCTTTTCTTTGATCTTCTACCTTTTGTTTGTTTGTTTCTTTATTTGCTTTGAACTTCTACCCTTTCTTTTTTTCTTTCTTTCTTTTGATCTGCTTTTTTCTGTTGCTGTTTTCTTACACACCTGTCTGTCTTTCTTTCATTCATTGATTTTTCTTTTTTTTTGTTTTTTAACTCTGCTTCATTTGTATGCTTTCTATTTTTCTTTCTTTCTTTCTTTCTTTCTTTTTGCACTTTTATTTATTTTCTTTGATCTTCAGTTTTTTTTTTAATCTTGTACTTGTTTTTTCTTTCTTTCTAGAGATTTACTCTGTCCTTTCTTCTCTTTTGATTTTCTACCCTTCATTCATTCATTTATTCTATCTTTCTTGTATGTACCTATCCTTACTTTATTTACTTTGATCTACCCATTTTCTCTTTCTATCTCTCTTTCTCTTATACATTTGTTTAGATTCCTTTTTTTTTTTTACCTTTGTCTTTTACCTTTGTCAGATGTCCTGACCCAGTCATCATCTAGAACATCACAGTTTGGTTCTTGTCAAAGTGTCTCAGATTCTTATGCTTGACCACTGTTCGTGCTTCAGCACCTCCATCACCTTCATCACCTTTAAGAACTGACTGTTCACTTGCTGCCTAGAATATCCACCCTTTGACAGGAGCTGCTGGACGCATATCATCAATGTTCTTCACTTCGGTTGTTGGTGGTTTTAATATTGTGGCTGATTAGTGTAAACAAGGCTGGTGAAATTGATCATTATTCTTCATCATAATTGATAATATATTTTTGAGTGTGCCACAGTGCATCCAACAGTAAGGGTAGCACGGAGCTGAACGCTCCAATTCCACATCCTGATCCAGAAGCAGATTTTACTGTTTGTCATATTCAACAGGGTTTCCCCAAAATTCTATTATTGTGAACAAGCTAGCAATAGCATCTATGATAGTCCAAGCAGAGCATGGACAGGTCAGGTTAATGATGTTATGTGCTATGATGAAGTACAAAACTGTAGAACTTCCATCTGTGGGAAGGCCAGAATAGCCAAACACGAAAAAGATGCCCTGCTGAAGAAATTAGACCGTGGTGTTGCCCGGTCAGCAGCAAAAGAAAAGTCAGGGCGATTCATCCATTCGATTTTAAGCAGTCCTGCAAATCCACTTTGATGAAAAGCAGGTTTTCCAGCCTCAGATCACAAGCGGGGTCCGGCCTGTCTAAATCTTATTGCCAGCACTTTTACGCAAGGCCTGGGGTGGTATTAAAGCTGTCTCTGAGTTTAAATGGAGAGCCTCACTCTCCGTCCTGTGAAAACCTCCATCGCTCAAGGTGTGTGAGTGTGTTCATAGGAAGAAAAAGAAAAAAGGAAAAAAAAAAAAGAAAGAGAAACTTTCATTCTGAAATAGGCGGGTGGTGGAGGGCTGGTAGAGAGAGAAAGGGGGAGAGAGAGATAGAGAGAGAGAGAGGGAGAGAGCGAAAGGGGAATAAAATGCTTTCCAGTGTGGAGTGGCTGAAGTGGTGCAGTGTTCTGTGTGTGGAGAACCGGACCTCATCAAAGAGCATCTTCAAACAGCACAGCTCAGCTGGAGCCGGGAAATCTGATCACTTTAGAGCGCGGCGGACACTCAGCCCTGCCGTCCTCAAACGCCTTGTCAACATTGATTAGGCAGCTAAGAGTAGAGCTTCTCTGCTTTTACAGAACACCACACACACACACACAGCAGCTTTCCACGCACACACACTCTCTCAATAAATCTCGCTAAAAAGAAGACAAAGGTAAAAAAAGGAATCTGAACAAATGTATAAGAGAAAGAGATATAGAAAGAGAGAACGAGTAGATCAAAGGAAATACAGTAAAAGGTACACACAAAAAAGAGAAAGATAGAATGAATGAATGAAGGGGTAGAAAATCAAAAGAGAAGAAAGGACAGAGTAAATCACAATAAAGAAAGAAAGAACAAGTACAAGATCAAATGAAAGAAAAAACTGAAGATCAAAGAAAATAAATAAAAGAGCAAAAAGCAAGAGTTAAAAAACAAAACAGAAAGAATCAATGAATGAAAGAAAGACAGACAGGTGTCTAAGAAAAAAACAACAGAAAAAAACAGATCAAAAGAAAGAAAGAAAGAAAGAAAGAAAGGGTAGAAGATCAAAGCAAATAAAGAAAGAAACAAACAAAAGGTAGAAGATCAAAAAAAGAAAAAGAAAGAAAGAAAAAAGAAAGAAAGAAAGAAAGAAAGAAAGAAAGAAACAACAAGTACAAGATCAGATGAAAGAAAAAACAGAAGATCAAAGAAAATAAATAAAAGAGCAAAAAGAAAGAAAGAAAGAAAGAAAGAAAGAAAGATAGAATGATACAAAACATACAAATGAAGCTAAAAAAAGTTAAAAAAAAGAAGGAATCAATGAATGAAAGAAAGACAGACAGGTGTGTAAGAAAAAAGCAACAGAAAAAAGCAGATCAAAAGAAAGAAAGAAAAAAGAAAGGGTAGAAGATCAAAGCAAAGAAAGAAAGAAACAAACAAAAAGGTAGAAGATCAAAGAAAAGAAAGAAAGAAAGATAGATCAAAGAATGTAAAGATATATCAAAGAAAGAAAAGATAGATCAAAGAAAGTAAAGATATATCAAAGAAAGAAAAGATAGATCAAAGAAGGAAAGAAAGAAGGGGTAGAAGATCAAAGGAAAGAAAGAAAGATGGGAAAAATGGGGAGAAGAAAGAAAGAATACACAAACAAACCTTTAAACATGGCCATCACTACTGCACCATCTCCCTCTGTCTTTTAATCTCATCTGTTATTTTGCATCTATTTTGTGATACTGCTGCCATGACCATCCCCTCTGGACCCCCCACTCCCCACCCCCTCTAACACCTCTTTTCCTTGGCATTCAGTTGCTGGGTGTAATCTGAGCTCACCAAACACTGGCAGGCCTGTCGCATGTGACGCTCAGCAGCTAGTGCGGGACTCCATCTGCCTTGGTGTCTCTAACACAGACCCCACTAAGGGAGAAGGACCATATGGGCTTTACATGTCCACCGCCAAACAGCTGGAGCCAGACAGGATGGACACACACACACACAGCTTTCACATCTGGACAGAGCCAGAAGCCATGCTAGTGGAGTCCAGACTCAGTCAATTAGCCTTTACTGTTGAAGCAGTGAGACAGGGAGTTGGACATGTGAGTAGACCTGTTCGATATCCACTGTGGAGACTGACTAGACAGTTTGTCGATGGACAGTGTGTGTGAACAAGCTGAAGCTTGTTGAAGCAGCGCCCCATGACGGTAAAAACTCGTTTACCAGTTATTGATTTATTCTATGCAAACCTCAGCATGATGCTGATATTCCCACACGTGAAGAGAACCGTTTAACGTGTGAGTGATAAATGAGGATGTTGAGCTGCACTGGTTGAGCGTGGTCGGGAGGAAGGGGGGGGGGATACTGTGTGCTGGTGTGTCAGGCAGATATCATGCCTGTAGAAAGCCCACCTATGTATAAGTGGATGTTTAGGACATGATCCACTCGTACCAACAACGCAACACACTACTACTAACACACTGACCACCACCATGTCAGTCAGTGTCACTGCAGTGCTGAGAATGACCCACCACCCAAATACTACAGTCTGCTCTGTGGTGGTCTTATGGGGTCTTGACCATTGAACAACAGGGTAAGAGGAGGCTGATAACAGTCTGTAGAGGAACAGATGGAGACAGTCTACAGCCCTTTACATTGGCTTTAGTATTTTTTTCTATATATACACACATCACTATGTGTATTTATGCTGTATACTGTATGTGTGAGCTATCTGAGTGTGTGTGTGTGTGCCAAAGGTTAGAGGACCAGCCATTTTGCAGTGTTAATTAGAGCTAATACAGCACTACGACACTCACTGTAAAATCAGCCAGCTAACTCTGCACCTCTGTTCATTATGCTTTATTGTACCATATGGCAAAATTATAAAGTACATGACTATTTCAAGGCCTCCTCACTGTTGTAAAGCTTAATAACATCAAATAATCAAATAATAATAATATGCAGACATGCTCTAATATGAGCATATACTTACATTGTGGGTGCATTGTCACCAGTGTACAATTATAAGATTTGTAGGTGCAGCTAATAGACCTCCTAGACCAGTTTAGGGCACCCTTTCCCAAATTTGATGATGTCAGTGATAAAACATACATCCACTTTATCAGAGACCACCTTTTTGTAGCTCCCCCTGCTGGTGTAGAGACCGTAGCTCATCTGCTGATGCACAGTTTGTGCTAGCTATTCTCTAGTTCTTCACCAACAGCCAGGTTCTGACCACAGAGATGCTCCTGGCTGAATAGTTTTGAGTGGTGGACCCACTCTCAGCCTAGCAGTGAGACTGACATCATGCCAGGTGTATAGTTACATAGTGGGTGTATTGTTACCAGTGTACAACTATAGGCTGCATACTAGGATTGACCAATCCTGTGCAGAATCCACAAAGCAGAATGTTTCAGCACCACGGACAGTGGCACATAGGGTGACTGTATATTGAATGACTGTAGTCTGAGCCATAGAGCTACTGAATGACTGTAGTCTGAGCTGTGGAGCTACAGAATGGCTGTAGAACTACAGAATGACGGCAGGCCAAGCTGTAGAGGTACAGACCTACTGTGGCTCGAGCTGTAGAGGTACAGCATGACTGTAGGCCAAGCTCTAGACATACAGAATGACTGTTATTTGAGCTGTAGAGGAACAGAACCACTGTACCATTTCTCCTGAGATGAACTTTCTCTGCTCTGCATGCGTTCGTGAATGAGCAGTGCTTTTAATATGACCACTGTAGCCTTAATCCTGCCTTTACGGTGGGAGGCCAGCAGGACGTCTCTCTCTCAGAGGTGTCGTTTTGCTTCTCCCGTGCCGTACAGGGCGAGAGCATCTGTGACTCTCCTCTAAGATTGTAATTGAACAGTAAATCTTCCACCCTGTAACATTCCCACTTTTCTTTGGCGGCGTAATGAACAGAGTGTTACTGCCACAATCCGCTGGGCTCAGGATATTACTCAGAAAAGGAGGCGTCTGTATATTTTTCTCACTACTTTTCCATCAACATAAAGTGGAGTAAACGCAGAAGGTCAAACCAGGTTCCTGTTCCACATATTCTTTCTCCTGTGTTGCCAGAAATGTATCAAAACCAAGATTTCCACACCGCTTAAAAAAGTCAGCTGGCCTTCTGTGAGTATTTAGTGAAGAATGTTCTAACCACTGTTTCTGTTATTCCTCCTTCTAGTACAACTCCTACTCTTCTACAACCACTTCTACTACTAGCACTACTGTTACATCTACTACTCCTCCTCCTACTACTGCTACAACCACTTCTACTGCTACTGCTACTACTACTCCTGCTGCTACTCTTCCTCCTACTACTTCTACAACTACTACTGCTACTACTACTGCTGCTACTACTACTACTACTACTGCTACTGCTACTCCTACTGCTACTCTTCCTCCTACTACTTCTACAACTACTACTGCTACTACTACTGCTACTACTACTACTGCTACTACTACTACTACTACTACTGCTACTACTACTACAACTACTACTGCTACTGCTACTGCTACTACTAGTGCTACTGCTACTACTGCTACTACTAATAATAATAATAACAATAATAATAATAATAATACTGCTACTTCTAGTATGTTTGATAGCTCAAGCTGTAAAATGCAGAAAGACTATAGAGGTACAGAATGACTGTATTAGTTGATGGACACAGTCTGGAATTACAGATCTACACAGTGCTCCTGTATGGTCAGTGGAGCTGATAGAATGGGCCGTTTTTACCAAAAGGGGGGGTGGTCATAATATTCTGATATAAGTATTTTTTCTTCAGTTTTTCAACAAAGTCAGGACACACAAACATACCCCCCCCCCCCCCCCCCACACACACACACACACACACAGTTTCCATTATCCCAGCCGCTGTCCTCTGAGGCAGTCTGAGCCTCTTCCAGTGTGTGGAGGAAGCACTGTGGGTAATGCTCTCTAATTGTGTGGAGCAAAAGCAGGCTGAAAAATGCATGGGAGGAGGGAGGTATGAGAGCACAGAGAGAAGAGACTTAATGACGGCAAGAGTGCTCAGACACACACACACACACACACACACACACACACAACAGAAAACGGAGGTGGGGGGTGGAGAGGAAGAGCGCGAGAGTACCCTGGAGAAAGACAAACAGACAGGTACAGACAGGAAAGGCTGGGATGTCTCTTTACTGCACCTGGTTCATATAGAAGTGTGTATGATTATGTTACTACTACTGCCAATACAATAGGACTAGCTACCCAATTCCAGGCATGGGCTAGAGGGGTAAAAAGCCCCCCAGCCTTGATCTGTGGAGCAGTGGAGCTGTGTTTTCTGGAGTGATGGATTATGGGATGAGTTGGGGAGTTAGGGATGAGGAGGTGGGGTGGTGATCACCCAACATCCTGACCTCACTAAAAAAAGTGACCTCTTGTCGCTGAATGCAATCAAATCCTCACAGCAAAATCTAGTAGAAAGCCGTCTTCAGTGGACAGTAGAGACAGTTACTCCAACAAAAGCAGGATCATCTCTTTTTTTAATACTGTTGATTTTGGAAGAAACTGTGAATGAGCATGTGTCCAAGTACTTTTGTCCGTTTAGTGTATATACATCTACACAAATCTAGGCGTTAGCATAACAACAGAGTCATTTCAAAAGGCCTCTTTAGAACATGTGTTCTTTAATGTCCCCTGTGTGAAACACACTACTGCACCTACGCCCATTCTCTCTCTCTCCCGCTCTCTCTCTCTCTCGTCCTCATTCCTTTTATGCGCTGTACATCCCGAACGCCTCTGTTTTCACTTCAAAGCAGTGTATGAATTTTACATCTCTGTTCAGATTACAACCCAGCATATGTAGCGCTGCTCCTTATTTGATTGGGCAGCTATCATAACAAGAACAGGCCTACCCTACTAACCCCCCCAACACACACACACACACACACACACACACACACACACACAAAGGGGCTGTCTTTCCACTTTCCAGGTATTAAAATTCCATCAGGCTTTGTTGCAGCAGTGAAACTGCAAAGTCTGCTGGATTAGCATGAGGGATGTCAGTGCATAGTTTAAATATAAGCTCCTCAGCGCTGCTTTATCACATAACCAGCACCCCCTCCCCCCCAACCCACGCACACACACACACACACACACACACACATAATGCCTGTATGAATGTGGTTGGCCAATTTGAATGTTCAGCATGTGTGTGTGTCTGTGCTTATGTATACTATATGGACAAAAGTATTGGGACACCTGCTCATTCATTCGTTTCTTCTGAAATCAAGGGTAAGTTTGTCCTGCTGTTGTAACTGTTGTAACTATATAATTCAGCTATTCCTACTCACTCCTACAGCTATATTGATCTCAGCTATATCTCAGCTATATTGAACCATAACTTCATATCTACAGTGACTACAATGCAACCAGAGGTATAGAAGTGTATAATAAACATGTGGTTCTGGGGTTCAGTAACTCTTAGCAGTCTTTAACAGTAATTAATAAAACACAGCAGTTAAAGCTGTATTATGAAGCATTTACCTGAAATTACCTGAAGGGGTGTCCTCAAAGCACAAATTCCACTCCCGGGCCGTGTCCTTTCGGGCTGGCTCCAAATGTGAATCACACTTCCTGACTGTAGGGGGAGCCCAGGAGCAAAATTTTCTTATTTATGTAATTACTGCATGTTCAATTTAAATTAATGTTAAATTAATGACATATTATTGTTATTATTTAGACACTGGTTAAGAAATAATGAAGATAATAATTGTTCAATTATCACACTGATGTTGCAGAGATTCTATAAACTCAAATCTGCATCAAATATGACAGACTTAGGGTTAAAGATGCCTGGAACGTGAGCTATGCATGGCAGCTATAAGGTTGGGTATGTTGATTACCAGCCAAAAGCGACTGCGCACTCTTGATTGAAATTTCGAGCTGAATGCACACAGCGTGCTCCGAGACCACATCCAGTTGAACGAGTCAGAATCCGCGAACCGTTCCTTCACACACGGCTGGTTTCCCGCAGGAGATAACCTGTTTGTGCATCTTTGAGCGCGTGGCTAATTGCTTATATGAAGTTTCTTCTCCCGGTGCTGTAGTATTCTCTGAAGTGGAGTCATTTGGGCGACAGCCCTTCATCACAAACACTGCTTCTGCCTCATACAACTGCCATAACATTAATACCACCTGCCTAATATTGAGTAGGTCCTGTGGTCTCTGGCCCCAAGACCAACATTAGCAGCATTACATTAGTCCTGTATGTTGTCAAGGGGGTACTTAAGTGCCCATGACCCTTTCTTTGATCACTGCATAATTTGACTCTAGTCCAAGACTCTTACACCTAATTCAATACCTTCATCACCTTCAAGAACTGATTGTTCACTTGCTGCCTAATGTAACCACCCCCTGACAGGCGCCACTGTAGCTGAAAATCATCAATGTTGTTCTCTAACTCTACTAATGTTATGACTGATCGGTGTATATCACAATATCTACATTCAGAGTGTGTTGTTAACACTAACCGTAAATATTTGGCTACTTCTTTCCCGCCACAGTGTATCAGCTGATTCGTGATCTAAACACACATAGTTCACATCTACAGCACGGCCTGCTGGCACAAAAACATGTCCGCTGTGATTTGCAGATCGCTACGAGCGAGAAGCTCTAATATCCTGATAAATGTCACCACGCACACTAACTTTAGAAAGGGTTCCCCAAGGCACTGAGTTATGATGAGATGAAGGTGACATTTGGTGATGCAGATGGCCTCGCTTAAGTGGGCTTTACTGATGAACCATATTTACTTATCACAGCATTGTAAAAAACATCCTCTTTAGGGCAGCTGATACATGGCTAATTGAACAACCATAAGTGACACACATAGCGACAGTGTTCTCAGTTGTAGTTTCTGGAAGCTTGGGCATTAAATGTCCTAAATAATGGTTATTTCTATCTATCCATCCATCTGTGCATCCATCCGTCCACCCACCCAACTATCCAATCATCCATCCATCTATCTATCTATCTATCTATCTATCTATCTATCTATCTATCTATCTAACTATCTATCAGTCTGTCTATCTATCTATCTATCTGTCTGTCTGTCTGTCTGTCTGTCTGTCTATCTATCTATCTATCTATCAGTCTGTCTATCTATCTATCTATCTATCTATCTATCAGTCTGTCTGCCTGTCTATCTATCTATCTATCTATCAGTCTGTCTGCCTGTCTATCTATCTATCTATCTATCTGTATGTCTGTCTGTCTGTCTGTCTATCTATCTATCTATCTATCTATCTATCTGTCTATCTGTCTGTCTTGTCTGTGTGTCTGCCTGTCTATCTATCTATCTATCTATCTATCTGTCTATCTGTCTATCTGTCTGTCTTGTCTGTCTGTCTATCTCTCTATCTGTCTGTCTGTCTGTCTGTCTGTCTTCCTATCTATCTATCTATCTATCTATCTGTCTATCTGTCTGTCTTGTCTGTGTGTCTGCCTGTCTATCTATCTATCTATCTATCTATCTATCTGTCTATCTGTCTATCTGTCTGTCTTGTCTGTCTTGTCTGTCTGTCTGTCTATCTCTCTATCTGTCTGTCTGTCTGTCTGTCTGTCTTCCTATCTATCTGTCTGTCTGTCTGTCTGTCTGTCTGTCTATCTATCTATCTATCTATCTAACTTTTAACAGAGTGCACCAATGGCTATCCAATGGAAGCACTGCAGTGTGTCCTGAACTGCATTTGCATGAATGTTGCCTCATTCTTCTGCAGGGAGAACATGGAAAAATTTGGAAAGTTGATACACCTGTCTGTCTGTCTGTCTGTCTGTATGTCAGTCTAATCCATTAACAGTCTCTAACTACACAAGCAAGGTGGAGCTACAAAGGAGGGTTTCTAATAAAGTGGCCGATGAGTGTATAGTTGTGTTGATAAGAATTAGTGCTTGTTTCAGCACCATGGATAACTACCCAATGATACACACTGCAGTGTGTCTTGCATCTGAATGCATGTTGCTTCGTTCTTCTGCTTATGTAGAACATAGAGACCTTTGCAAAGTATTATAAGACCTATAAGTCTGTCTGTCTGTGTGTCGATCCATCTATCCATCAACAGCTTAAAGCTGTACACCAGTGAAACAGATACTGTAGATAGATAGACAGACAGTCGGTCTGCAGCATCTTTATAAAAATCACCAAGGTAGGGCCCAGTCAGCATATGACAAGTAGTTAAAATAACAGAGACTTAAAATGAATGGCATAAGAAGCAGCAAAAAGTCTTCTATAGTTGCTTCCCCCACTTCTGCACTCCACTGCCGGGTTTAACCGCGGCCCTATGTAAAAATACCTTCCCCATCTATTATTGAGCGCTGTCTCTGTAGCCTGTATGAAGACAGCATCTTTCTGCAGCAAAGACACGGCCTTGCAGGGCGGACAAGCAGCGAGTACGTAATAATAAATAAGTGCCAGGTGGCTTCCTCACCTCTCTGCAGAAAGACACATTATCTGTCTGGTTGTTGTGTGGCTCTGCTGAAAGCTAAGAGGCTTTAGCCCACTCTCAGAGCACAGGAGACGGAGGACGCAGGGAATTACAGTAAGACCCCGGGGGGATATTTACCTGTGGCTCTTGCTGACCTCACCTCATCTGATCATGGGGCACATTCTGCCCTCTCTGATACACACCCTCCCCCAGTGACCTGAACGGGGCCAGAAGTCCGTATGCCAATGACAGAAGAGAGGTGTGTGTATGTGTTGTGAAGATGACACTACATGGGTGGGTGCGGTAAAGCAGCGGTTATATAAAATTCATCTGAGGGTAAAGGTGCTACGCGTGATTAGGGCTTCACCAGGAGAGAGAGAGAGAGAGAGAGAGAGAGAGAGAGAGAGAGAGAGAGAGAGAGAGAGGACAGAGAGAGAGAGAGAGAGAGAGAGAGAGAGGACAGAGAAAGGGCTGAAAAGAGAGAGAAGGGAGTAAGAGAAAGGAGGGAGTGAGAGAGATGGGAAAAGAAAGGAAGAGGGTTGGAGGGTTTGGTGTTTGGAGGGTTTGGAGAGTTTAGAGTTTGGAGGGTTTGGTGTTTGGAGGGTTTGGAGAGTTTAGAGTTTGGAGGGTTTGGTGTTTGGAAGGTTTGGAGTTTGGAGGGTTTGGAGTTTGGAGAGTTTAGTGTTTGGAGGGTTTAGTGTTTGGAAGGTTTGGAGTTTGGAGGGTTTGGAGTTTGGAGGGTTTGGAGTTTGGAGAGTTTAGTGTTTGGAGGGTTTAGTGTTTGGTGGGTTTGAATTTTGGAGGGTTTGGAGGATTTGGAGGGTTTGATGTATCTGACCACCGTGTTTCAGCAGCTCAGATCCTCTAAACACGCCTGTGTAACAGCAGCCGCAGCAACAGCGGAAAGAGCGCGAGAGTTAACTGATTATGCTGAAGCCAGCACTAAAAACAGCGCAGGATCTGTGTTTCTGTGCTGATGCAAGACTGAGCTCAATTAGAAAAAACAACAAAGAGAATTTAATCTTATTCCATACATTTGAAGTCTGTGTTCAGAGAGAGCACCGCTCCTTTCCACTGCAGCAGTCGTGGTCGGAGTTTATGCATTATTAATAACGTCCGAGCGTAACAGGCGTCAGGAGCTCGCCGTGTCCGAGCACACAGAGTGTATCAGTCAAACCGTTGTTTATATGGTTGCTCTCTCATTATCAGACACAGCGGCCGCACTGTTCATTTCTCTGATCGCTGATGATCCATATTATACTTTATGACATGCTTTCATTCCCATCCCCGGGTTTTATGCTCCTTTTTATGACCATATTACAGTACATTAAAACAATGCCTCTGCATGCTAGCAAGATTTACTTCCTTTTGTTTAATCTACATTCTTATATAATAACCCCCCCCCCCAATCCCCCCATTCCACCCAGCCTGCCAGGATAACTCCAAACTCCAAACAATGATTTTCTCATGTTTTGACTTTGTATCTCAAAATAATGACTTGTTTTCATCAATTCTTGCTTTGTGTCCAAAAATATGTCATTATCTTCTTAAATTATGACTTAATATCATTTAATATTTAAAAATGAGTTATCTCATATCTGAAAATAATGAATGCTAATGTTACAATTAATAAAATATCTTCTGTAATTATGACCTAATGTCTCAAAATAATTATCTTCTCAATTTGTAACTTTGTAACTCAAAGCGATTTTTCTCAAATTATGAATTTGTATTTTAAAACTACAATTTAAATTCTTGCTTCGTCTAAAATATTTTATCATTTGCTTAAATTATGACCTAATTTGTCATTTCACAAAATTTAACTTTGTATCTCAAAAGTATTAATTGTTTTCTGAAATTGTAATTGAATATTTTAAAATGAGTTCTCACATTTTGAATTTGTATCTCAAAATAATGAATGCTAATGTTAAAATTAATAATTTCTGTTTTTTAATATTTAATATTTAATTTAATATTTTCTGTAATTATGACCTAATGTCTCAAAATTATTATCTTCTCAAATTGTAACTTTGTATTTCAAAGCTATTTTTCTCAAATTATGAATTTGTCTCAAAATGACATTTTCTCAAATTATGATTTTGTATTACATAAATTATGTTATTAAATGATTTATAATCTCAAAACAATGCACTCAAAATTATTCATTATTTTCTCACACTGTGACTTTGTATCTTCAACCAAATATTTAATATTGAATACTTTTTATTTGCCTTTTTTGCAAGTTTTCAGGTAAATACTGTGATAATTTAATAATTATATTCATCTGCACGGATGACAGGAAGCTTTGCTTCTTTTTGTTAATCTACATTCTTCTGTAATTCCCTCACCCACCCAAATTCCCTCCGCTTGCCAAGATAACCCACTCTATTGTGGAATTAGTCTCTCTGCCTTTGCTAATGCTGAATGTGAGATCCCAGAAATAATCAGTCAAAATTAGCTGCTTTGCATCCCCCCAAAAAATGGCTCTGGCACCCTCCCCCCTCCCCTTATCTGTCCATGTACAGTGGTCAGGATTAGTGGCAGAGCTGGACTCTGTGTGCTGACTCTATTAACAATCACACACAGCTCTGCCCTCAATCAACTGAACCAGCTTTGGTGTATCATAACATGCTGTAATACATCACTACTGTGTCAGGATATCTGCCCAGACAGCGGATAACAGAGAGAACTCCTCCCCCAGTCAGCTGTAGTGTGAGTTTCATCACTAGGGGGTGTGACGATATGTCATGATCTGATACATTATCAATCCAGAAATACAAAAAGGACACCAACGTCTGAGATCCAGGTGCTGAATTGTGTTCTGGTGAAGCTGGACTAACACATGTCCTTATATCATCGTAAGTAAATATTCTATAACTCTATAAACTCTATAAATAACGACATTAAGAAAACTGTATCTCAGAAGAATTAATTATTTTCTCATATTATGATTTTGCTAACATTTTAACATTTTATTATTTTTTTCAAAATAATTTATTATTTTCTAAAATCTTGACTTAATATCTCAAAACAATTCATTATTTCATCACATTATTCATTTGTGTCGCAATCAAATATCAGATTATGACTTGTGTCTCTAAATAATCATTAATCAAAATATTTCTCTTAACTTTTTAACTTATCTCAAAATAATCCACCTTTTAAGATACTTTTATATTAATTATGACTTAAAATCTCAAAATAATGAATTATTGCATCAAATAATTCTATTTTGAGTATTTTAAAAATATGATATAATTCCTTTCCACTTTTTGGCTACAGGTGAGAGTAGGCTTCCATACCGTTAATGGGAATTTTAATAGAATAGTGGAAATGTCCCAGTTGACGTGAATCTGTCCGACATCACATATATCTATTACTAGCATTAAATCTACCTGTATTTAATTCACAAACAATGAATATGAGAGTACACAGTGATTCTGTAACGCTACTTTGTGACCTTGTACAGGTCTGGGCAGAAAACAGCCCCGGGCTCGTTCAGGTTAGAAAATGTAATTTTCGAGTCGCTGTGAACACGCTGCTGCTCCGCCGCATATGAATAAATAACCTTTAGTCCAGACACACAATGCATCTTCATTTCCTGACGTAAATAAGACGCTGCTTGATGGGAGAAGTGAGATTCATTCTTGTTTTGCCTTTAAGCCAACATTTATCTCCTTTCATCCGCTCTCTTATTAATAACTCTGTGTCTGTATATGTATGTGAGTGTGTGTGTGTATGTGTGTGTGTGTGTGTGTGTGTGTGTGTGAATGTGTAGGCGGTGACAAAGATGTGCTGTATTGTCTCAGTGTCACATAGAGAAAGACTGTGTACTCTACAGGGTGTAAAGAAACAGCAGTGTTGAAGGTAGCAGCTATTTAAAGATCACTATGCAATGACACGGAAAACATAAACAACGTGTAAAACAACGCTACTGTTATTTCTTTAGTATTATTATTTGTTTGTGAAAAATAGTATGTCAAAATATGAAAACATGCGTCACTGTTTTAAGATATAAAGTCACAATTTATGAAAACGATGAATTATTTTAATATACCAAGTCAACACTTGAGGATATTAAGAATAATTTCAAATATATAATTTTAAGATATTAAGTTAAATTGAGAAAATTATTCATTAATTTGTAATATTAAGACTTACTAAAATTATTATTTTAGGATATTTAGAAAAATTTAGAAAATTATTCATTAATTTGTAATATTAATAAATAAATATTATTTTAAGATATTAAGTAATATTGAGAAGAAATGTTATTAATTTGTAATATTAAGAATTATTTTTTAAATATTATTTTAAGATATTAAGTAAAATTAAAAAATTAAAAAAAAAAAATTAAGTAAAAAAAAAAAAAAAAAACATTAATCTGTAATATTAGATCAAAAATAGAAAATAATATTAATTTGAGAAAAATGAGAATACTATCAGTAATCTACTGAGGCTTGGTCTAGGAGAGGGGGCGGATCTACCAAATGAGTAGGTGAGTCTGGCTCCGCCTCTTGTTCCTACTGTGCAGACTTTGGTGGCAAATTTGTCGACTTGTTTTCTATAGAACGGAAGTGAATGGAACCGTGGCGTCCATGTTTTCTACAGTCATTGGTTGTTACAAAATGACTCATTTGTGGGCGGGGCATGGAGACAGCAGCCAATTAGATGGTTCTGAAATGATGATAGAAGCAGTTGGATAAACACAGCTCTGTGAAAAAAGGGTACTATAGCTTCTTAATGAAGACCAGCCGCCGCCTGCGTCCAAGCAGCACTTCCAGCCTGTGTTTTCAAGCGGAGAACATAAACGATATTTCCATTTTCTGTCTGAAAATAATTAAATCAAGTCCATTATAGTCCACTGCAAACTTGTTTGTTCCTCTGACTCTTGCTTTCTCCACTGGATGGCTAATCAGGGGGAAACGTGTGGCTATCAAAGCACATAATAAAGCAGTCTAGCGTGTAAAGTCCACCTCTCTGCCTGTCCCCAAAGGGCGAATCAAGCTCATTTCTCGCGGACGTAACGGCCCGACTTACCACATAAAAACAGAACGGGCAGTCACAGTCGCTCTAGCATGGGGGCGAGAGTCCACAGCCATGGCCTGCAAAAGAGAGAGAGAGAGAGAAAGAGAGAGAGAGAGAGAGAGAGAGAGAGAGAGAGAGAGAGAGAGAGAGAGAGAGAGAGTTAGAGTTCCAGTCAAACTGCATTAGAGCTCACTTCATTAGCGGCCGATGGCTTTTTTCCGTAGTGTTTGCCTTCGTCTCGGTGCGACTGAGCTAAAGATGGCGTGTTTACTTGCTCCCTCTCTCAGGAGGCTCATTCATTAGTCTGTGAGAGTGACCCTCGGCCATGTCAAAGCAGAGAGTGGCAGGAGAGTGGTGCTAACTCTGAAAATAACTTCCCACGCAGTTCTAGCCTGTAGGCTTACTTCCACTGACCCTCAAAAGTTTGAGGACACACATCTTTTCAGTTTTCTTGGGTCGTGACCTCTTGTAGGTCACTAAAAGGAGCCGCCAATGGAGCTATGCTTCAGTATCATCCACATAACGAATGAATCAGTCTGAAATAATACAATGAAAAAAAAAAAGAAACAGTTATTTATTACTAATATTAACCCTAATATTACTAATAATAACCCACATACATTAGAGAGGTCTTTGGATCTCACCCTTCACTTCAGTAATCAAGAGAAAAACAAGCCAAGGCTGTGTCCGAACCTGTGCCCTGTTCACTATATAGTGCCACAGACATTTAGGCTGTGTCCAAAACTGTGCCCTGTTCACTATATAGTGCCACAGACATTTAGGTGGTCTCCGAACTTGTGCCCTGTTCACTATATAGTGCCACAGACATTTAGGTGGTCTCCGAACTTGTGCCCTATTCACTACATAGTGCCTCAGACATTTCAGCAGTGTCTGAACCTGTGCCCTGTTCACTACATAGTGCTACAAACATTTAGGTGGTGTCCGAACCTGTGCCCTATTCACTATATAGTGCCACAGACATTTAGGTGGTCTCCGAACTTGTGCCCTGTTCACTATATAGTGCCACAGACATTTAGGTGGTCTCCGAACTTGTGCCCTATTCACTACATAGTGCCTCAGACATTTCAGCAGTGTCTGAACCTGTGCCCTGTTCACTACATAGTGCTACAAACATTTAGGTGGTGTCCGAACCTGTGCCCTATTCACTATATAGTGCCTCAGACATTTCAGCAGTGTCTGAACCTGTGCCCTGTTCACTACATAGTGCTACAAACATTTAGGTGGTGTCCGAACCTGTGCCCTATTCACTATATAGTGCCACAGACATTTAGGTGGTCTCCGAACTTGTGCCCTGTTCACTATATAGTGCCACAGACATTTAGGTGGTCTCCGAACTTGTGCCCTGTTCACTATATAGTGCCACAGACATTTCAGCAGTGTCTGAACCTGTGCCCTGTTCACTACATAGTGCTACAAACATTTAGGTGGTGTCCGAACCTGTGCCCTATTCACTATATAGTGCCACAGACATTTAGGTGGTCTCCGAACTTGTGCCCTATTCACTACATAGTGCCTCAGACATTTCAGCAGTGTCTGAACCTGTGCCCTGTTCACTACATAGTGCTACAAACATTTAGGTGGTGTCCGAACCTGTGCCCTATTCACTATATAGTGCCACAAACATTTAGGCAGTGTCCAAAACTGTGCCCTATTCACTATATAGTGCCACAGACATTTAGGCTGTGTCCAAACCTTTGCCCTATTCACTATATAGTGCACTATTTTGGGATTCTGCAATTGTGAAGATGCCCAGTTTTCAGTGCACTATAACAACCCCACAATGCACTGTAATTATAGTGTACATATAATGTACACTAAACAGACATGGAATACCCATAATCCACTGTGTTTAGAATTCTTCACTACCATGTCGAATTCTGTTGCCTAGAACAGTAGAGCTCATCATAGCCAGGGGATAATCAATAGGGCACAATTTCCCAATATCATTTGAATAAAGAAAACATCCAGATGTTTAAAAATCGAAGGTTTTTTATGGTGTTGAAAGCAAATGACCACAGACTGCAGAATTATGACAGTCAGCACTTTCGGTTCTAAAATGAGCTGATCTGTCCCGTAGCATCTGCTTCGTGTTGTTCTTTGGTTACACTTCCTATAAGTTTACAGACACAGGGCGAGGTGGAGAGGCTGATATTAGAATTCATATTTCAGAAGGGCAACGTCGTGCAGTTCTGGGACGTACACAAGCATCCCAAATGCCAGCATGGCCGCTCCAATATTAGCTCTGCTGTTATTGCTAATGCGTCTGTGCATCGCGTTCCAGGACGGATGGTGTGTGAGAAATGAGCTCACGTAGACCGAACAAGCAAAGCGAGCAAACATCTCCCCTCACCGCCTCACGAGTGTCTGTGTGTCTATTGTCCAGGACTGTCCAAACCAAGCCCAACAAATACACTGGCTGTGGGTTCACTGCTGGAAATGTGTCAAAAACTCTGGAATTGATGAAAATCATGAAATTGGTATTTTGTATTGAAAAACTTGGATTTCGGTTCTACCCCACCCACTCCTCACTAAGCCCCGCCTCCACAAGCTTGTGATCCGCCTCCTCTTAACATGTGTAAGCAAGCTGATTACTCTTGTCAAGCAGGTTACTGTTTTGCAAAATACTTTAAATACACGATATATTGACAAAAGTATTGGGACACCTGTTCATTAATTTTTGTTTTTTTCTTCTCAAAGGTTCAGGGTCAACTCCCCAACTCATCTCAAAAGTACTGGATGGAGCTCCTCCACCATCATTCCAGAGAACACAGTTCTTCCACTGCTCCACAGCTCAATGCTGGGGGGCTTTATACCCCTCTAGCCCACACCTGGCATTATTAGGCAGCATGGTGCCAATAGGTTCATGTTTATCTGCTCAAGACAGTCCTAATCTATTGGCAAGCTGCCACTGTTGGGCCTCTGAGCTGGGCTCCTAACGCTCTCTGCTCACTGGCTGCCCACTACTCGGGTCATGTGTGCGTATTGTCACTCACCGGTGTGTAGTGTAGGTGTATGTGTGTGTGTGTTCACTGTACGGATGGGTTTAAGGGCGTCACTAATGGTAAATATGGGTGTCAACAAGCTGTGTGTGCATTTGCACATCTGTGTCAGCAATGAGCGCAACTTGAAGTAGCTGAATTTGTCAAATGTGTCAAAAAGTCTGGAATTGATGAAAATCCTGAAGTTTGTATTTTGCATTGAAAAACGTATGGATTTTGGTTCTACCCCACCCACTCCTCACTAAGCCCCGCCTCCACAAGCTTGTGATCCGCCTCGTCTTAACATGTGTAAGCAAGCTGATTACTCTTTTCAAGCAGGTTACTGTTTTGCACAATACTTTAAATCCACTATATTGACAAAAGTATTGGGACACCTGTTCATTCATGTTTGTTTTTATCTTCTCAAATCAAGGGTTTTAAAAAGAGCTTAAAAAAAGAATCAGGGTCAACTTCCCTCAACTGTGTTTACTGGTGTGTATGTGTTCACTGTATGGATAAGTTTAAGGGTGTCACTAATGGTGAATATGGGTGTCAACAAGCTGTGTGCATTTGCACATCTGTGGCAACTTGAAGTAGCTGAATTTCCACAAAACACAGTGCTTGTTAGCTATACTAGCCTTGTAGCTCTAAACTAAAGAAGCAAACTGAGACAGTATTTCAGCGGCGCTGAACCTCCAGCCAGTCCAACTTTCAGCTAATGGCAAAACTCCAGAAGCCTCTTCTCCGCCTTCAGGACTCCAGCGCTGCACTCTGTCACCGCTTCTCCTCCAGACGCAGCTCTCCTCGGGCGCGTATCACAGGAGGAACTCCGCACTCTCATTAGAGGTAAACTGTTTTGAGTAAGTGACAGTGATCTGTCTATTGATCTGCTCTTTCAGTGATTGTGGCTGGCAGGCTAAGTCTCTCTTCATATTCCCCTCCCGGACATAAACGTCTCTGCGGCTTCTGCGCCTTCCCCTTGAAACTCAAAGAACAAAGAAAAAAAAAGCTGTAGTTAGCAGAAGGAGAAAAAAAGATCCCACCAGCCCTTTTTCTGTCTGCCCTGAAAATAAAGGAGGGAGTGTATTATGACAGTGGCAGTGAAGAGACGACGTGAAGTTGCGAGTTTCTTTGTGTGTTCTCTCTCAGAAAGCCATGAGCCAGCGGAAACACGGCCGACAGCGAAAGTCAAACGGGCCGGATACGCTTTGGCAGAAGTTCAGGAGAGGCTGGATAGAGTGAGGGGAGGCGGGCTGGTGTGGAGGCGGTGGGATGACAGGATTCATTAGGATTTTTGTGAAACCCGAAGTTTACACCTATTTTTTTGTGTATTTATTAATTTATTTATTCAGTAAAATTGTTCCTTTTTTCACTTTTTTAAGTTCTGCCAATTAACCCTCCCATTCATAACTCCCCCTACCACTAGCAATGCCCCCAACATTATACGTCAATGTCAAGCCAGCCACCGCCTCTTTCCAACTGCCGCTGCTGATGCTGCATCGTCCAGACAGCCGACACGTTCGAGAATAGTGCCGGGTCTTCAGCTATAGCCCTACCGCCTAACAAACGCCTGTGCTGGCTAATACCCCTTTCACAGTGATGAGGAGAGAGAGAGAGCCATCTACTCACCTGGAGAGATCTCAGCCAATTGTGCTCTTTCAGACTCCGGCTGCTGATGAACTTCTGACCCAACTGGCAGCTAATTAGACCTTTCCCTGAGCCCCTGTCTATGTTTTTCTAATATACTTCTAAATTGAACAAAATAATAATAAAGTCATCTTGGGAAAGTTGAGATTCTCTGATGTGCTGAAAGTTTCAGAACGAATCCGAGGTCAGAGATTTGTACCCGCACTGAAACCCAGCTAAAACCCTTCTGCAGATTTCCAGTGCTGAGCTTTTGCATGCAGTGCAGTGCAGGAGCACCGGGGGGGAACATGGATGTGCTTCCGCTCGGCTGGCACTAACACGTGCCCTCAAAGCAGGCTTTGCACACAGGCACGGAGATCAGCTGGTGGCTTTCAATGGCGTGTGGAAACTGCCCAGCCGCAGTCTGCGAGCGACGGCTTTTAACCAGCCATGCACAGTATTTAATCCTCAACATGAACCTCCAGCAGGGCGAGCAGCCTGTGGCAGACGGCTGCCGCACTGTCAACTCTCTCTCTCTCTCTCTCTCTCTCTCTCTGGATTTTACTGACTCACTCTCTCTCTATCTGTTCTCTGCCCTAAACAACTCATTTCTTATGAACCTGCCAGTTGCTCTTCATATAGTATCAGATTTCCATGACGAATGGACCAATAGAAATGCTCTATTCGTCCAAAAATAGTGCCCTTGTGCACTATTTTGGGATTCCGCCATTGTGTAGGTGTCTGAAAATGTAGAGCCCAATTTTATATATTTTATATATTTATATATTTACAGTCCTGGAGTCCTGGAGGGCCGGTCTCCAGCACAGTTTGGAGGTTGCCTTATTCAACCACACCCACTTACTAACTAGCTGGTGTTACGTTCGATCAGGAGCCCTCCAGGACTGAAGCTGAACACTCATGTTTTAGAGTAAACACTGGTTTCTCGATTGGCGCAGATCAGTAAATCTGTGTGTGTGTGTGTGTGTGTGAGTGTGTATCCTCTCTACTATCAGCCAGCCTCCTTCCGTTTCTCAAGAGCAAACATGCAGATGACTTCCTTTTAGCGGCTTCTTCATTTCTCAGCTCCTCCAGCTCTGACATGATGAAATTTACATGAGCTATAAGGAATACACGGAGCGAGCGCAGATGTTTGGCTGCACGTAAAGCTCGTTACTATGCATTGTTTATTCATACGCTTCCATTTATCAAGAATTTTTATACAAAGGAGGCAAGTGGGAAATGCATTTTCCCCTTTAAAGAAACTCAGACATGGCAGGCTTCGGCTTTAGGAGTCTCCCCTGAAGTCTTGTGTCTCTGGCATTACAGTGCCCTGTAGCACAAGCCTGCATATTTGACTTTGGTTACACTGCTCACACCCGTGTCCCCCAATCAGGAGAAAGTCAATATGCTATCAGGCAGTGCAGCAGAATCTCAGATGGCACTGATATCGCTCGGCCGTGCTCACCCGGCCCGTAAAGGCGAATGATTTATGATATTTATGAGCATAAAGGCTTTATTGCTGTGATGTGGGAGTCGGGGTTCTTCTCGCAGAAGATTCCTGCAGGACTTAGACTCAGCGCTTGTGGTAATGTTATGCAGACTTGAGAAACCTGCCCTGCTGCAATCCCAAGTATTTATTAGGGCTGGGTATGGGCAAGAACCTGGTGATATAACATGTATACTGATACAGGGGTTAAGACTATATCGCTGCTGTCCAATGACAATTCTGGATAAACCAACCAATAGGAATGCTCTAAAATTACTTTTCACTGAAAGTTTATTTACATTTCTCCTGTAAAGTTGCCATTTTGGAGATACCTGTTTTTTTAGTGGACAGCAACGGTATATTGTGAGACTGTAAGAAAGGTGATTCAATGTCCAATTTTTTTAGCAAATTTGAGAAAAACTGTCATAATAATAATAATAACAAAACATAATATATGGATCAAATATGCAATCAAAATAATGAAATCTGCAGACTGAGTACAACACTGCCATCTAGTGGCTGTGGTATAAACACAACACAAAATGAACCACTGCCTGTCACCAATCCTTACATGCAAACTATTCATTAAAATTGATACAGTGTTTTTGAGACATAATTTTGCAATACTTCAATATATCGACATCGTCTATATTGCTATTCACTCCCTCATCCAGAAGCAATGTGAACACAGCTTCTTCTATTCAACTAAGCCTCTTAACGTCAATCCATTCCCGCCCAATGTGGCGACAGCACCTAAAATTCATGTAAATCGACCACCAGAGCACTTAAAGAGTATAATACATGTCCTCTTTGGAGATTTCTGTGTTCCACCATGCTTTTTAGCACTTTCTGATACAAGAGGCTTCCTTTATTGTTGGATGCACTGTATTTTTTTTTTCTAGCAAGTGTCGCGACTCACTTAGATAATCAACTAAATGCAACAACAGCAACACAGAAACTGTGTTATCAACAAAGTAGTGTGTACTAAATTCTCCATCTGTGAAAAAAAGTCGAATGAGAAACTGCATTAAACATTACCCTTTTTTGGTCAAAAAATGTGAAATATAATTTTTTTTTGGTTTAGAAATATAAACCAGACAGAGTTTCCTTTTTTTTAAAAACTACGCTACTAAACTGGACTGTGTTGTTTTTAAATTAAAAGTAGGTAGAATAGAATTTGCCACCACAGTAATTATAGCCTAAACCAGTTGGTATAACATTTTCTGGTCTGGTACCATACTCTGGTCTTCTTTCTTATATACTCCACAATTTAACTTGGGCTAGACGTTTAGTGTAAAAAGGATGCACTATATATCCAATATAATAACAGTGTTTTATATATGTGTGCATATGCATATTTATATATGTGTGGGTGTGAGTATATATATTATATATGTGAGAATATATATTAAATATAGTATATATATTTGTAATTTCTCAAAACATTCAAAGAGTTCATTTCAGTTGTTGATGATCCAGTAAATAGTTCTTTATTTGCCCATCAATCTGCACAGCTTGTTCATCCTCACAAAAGTAACAGCAACAGAGTAAATGTGTGGATAATCCTGGGCGGGCAGATAGCTCATCATTCAGCAGCATTCAGTTAGTCACCACACACTATTTCCTGGAATGTTTATGTAATAAAAAAAGCCATTAAGAAGTGATGTGTTCACGCTCCGCCGTTTGTCTTGCTTTACGTTTGAGACTACACACCTGCTGTACAAATACACCTCCACGTAAGTTGTCATGCCTGCCGTTTCTGCCTTTAATGTTCATTAGTGAAGAAACTGTGTTAGAAATGGTCAGACATGGTTCTTCATATCAACGAAAAAAAGAATTGGGACACCTGTCCATTCACTGTTTCTTCTGAATCGAGGGTATTAAAAAGAGCTGATCCTGCTTTTGTTGGAGTAACTGTCTCTACTATCCAGAGAAGAAGACTTTCTACTTCTTAAATTTTGGAGTAGCATTGCTGTGAGGATTTGATTGCATTCAGCAACAAGAGAGTTATTAAAGTCAGAATCTTGGTTGATCACCACCCACCTCATCCCAAAATCACTGGATGGAGCACCACCACCATCAATCCATATAATAACATTCTTCCACTGCTCCACAGCTCAATTCTGGGGGGCTTTATACCCCTCTAGCCCACATCTAGCAATATTAGGCAGCATGGTGCCAATAGGTTCATGTTTATCTGCTTCAGATAGTCCTATTCTATTGGCAGTACATCTTCTCTACAGGGACTAGACAAGCTGTGTGTGTGCATTTGCACATATGTGTCAGCAATGTGTGCAACTTAAAGTAGCTGAATGCCTTCATTAGAAGGGGTGTCCACAAACTTTTGGATGTATAGTGTATCCAGAGCCTGGGTACAGTTTGCTTTACAGCTCCTCACATATGCAGAATAAATAATAATACCCTGGCTGCCCAAATGTTCATACTGTCCTACACTGATGTAGATCAGCTGTGTTGTTGGAGAACCGCAAACAACAATATCCCATGTTGCTCATCAACTGCTGGAGTGGGTTGAGGAGTGAGGAAGGTTAGGTGATGTCATGGTGAGTGCTTGTGGGAGCATTGAGGGGCTGTGTTGAAATGTGTGTGTGTGTGGAGTGATGTGAGGAATGTGGGGGAAGCAGCTCATTTAGATCAGTTTTCTTATTTTTCGGTACGTCTCAACAAACCTTGTAGACTGTGAGTGCATATCATTATCATCCAGCATTCGGCAGAACGTGTAACTTCACAGCTCCTTGTGGAAGACACATTAACATTAACAGTTGAATCATCTATACCATCTGAACCTGCACTGACATCTAACTGGAACCTGGAACGTCTCCCATCAGAATTATATATATATACAGAGAGAGTCTTTCCAGCCTCATTCTATTTTAGCTATAAGTTACACTATACTGTATGTCCAAATATTTAAGGAAATTTAAATAAATTCCATACTTGTTAGCATCATGCCTAATGCCAGGCGTGGGCTAGAGGGGTATAAAGCCCCCCAGCATTGAGCTGTGGAGCAATGGAGGAACTGTGTTCTCTGGAATGATGGTGGTGGAGCGCCATCCAGTATTTCTGGGATGAGTTGGGGAGTTGGGGAGGATGAGATGGGGTGGTGCTCATCATCATCCAACATCCTGACCTCACTAATGCTCTTGTTGCTTCTTCCCTGGACAGTAGAGACAGCTACTCCAACTTTTTTTAATACCCTTGATTTCATAGAAAAACAATGATTGAGCTTGTGTCCCAATACTTTTGTCAATATACTGCATCGTGTCTATTTCTTACTGCACGTCTTTGTTTATTGCAAAGGTCCCAACATAAGCTCCACCGCGAGAGACTGCGGTAATGTGTTGGTAAACACCAGTCAGCTACAGGCGACAGGCAGCATTAGGATCGCTAGCTAGCTTCCGTTCCTGTTCTGGGCCGCGGACGTGAAATCACAATGTAAATTCACAGCTGAAGCTCGCAGGCGGCCGACATCAAAGCCAAGCTCATATGTGCCAAGCGAAAGTGTCAATGACTGTAGTTCATAATTGAACTCCAACTCCGCAGGGCACAACACAACCGTGCAGAGGCTGATGCCGCTAATCCAGTGCTGATCACCGCAGATTCTCGTGTGCTTGACTTCTGCCTTGATTAGCATACAAAGCTGTTAGAACTTGATGAAGATGGGGTGATGAATTCAAACCACCCTTCTTAGTCTTATCTGTGTAAGCTTACCTTATTGAGTCTCTGATTCTGAATCTTTTCTTAGCCAGTGGGGTGCTGTGCAATATTCAGGGTTCAAGCATAACAACAATGGAACCCTTTTTGGTGCTACTGGTAATAAAAGAATCTATAGAGGAGTCATTTCATCCAGGCATTCAGAAGGTTTTTTGAGATGTCAAGGTCTTGTAGAGAAGCATTACCTTTGCTAAAGGTCCAGCATTCGGCAGAACGTGTAACTTCACAGCTCCTTGTGGAAGACACATTACCATTAACAGTTGAATCATCTAGACCATCTGAACCTGCGTTGACATCTAGCTAGAACCTGGAACGTCTCCCATCAGAACTATATATATATACAGAGAGAGTCATTCCAGCCTCATTCTATTTTAGCTATAAGTTACACTATACTGTATGTCCAAATATTTAAATATTTTAAGTAAATTTCATACCTCAAGTATGAAATTGTTGGAATCATGCCTAATGCCAGGTGTGGGATAGAGGGGTATAAAGCCCTCCAGCATTGAGGAGCTGTGGAGCAGTGGAAGGACTGCATTCTCTGAAATGATGGTGGTGGAGCTCCATCCAGTACTTTTGTGAGAAGTTGGGGAGGATGAGGTGGGGTGGTGATCATAATCCAACATAATCGATCATAATCCAACATCCTGACCTCACTAACACTACTGTTAATAAAATAATCTATAGAGGAGTCATTTCATCCAAGCATTCAGAAGGTCTTATAGAGAAGCATTACCTTTGTCAAAGCAGCCCTAAGGAACCCATTTTCAATCACATACTCAAAATCCATTTGATTAAAACCACTAACCTTAAACCTCCACATTGGCCAACTTTCAGACCAGAGAACCATCAGAATCATCAGTCAACCAGATGTTATTTGGATGACAGACAGTACTGACACTGACACGGTACTGTGTGTTGTAGCATTAGGCATGTATGAGGCACTTTAGTGTTGCTGAGGTTCTTATGTTGGTCCACCATCCAAATTTCACTATATTGACAAAAGTATTGGGACACTGCTCATTGATTGTTTCTTCTGAAATCAAGGGTATTATTATTATTCATCCTGCTTTTGGAGTGACTTTCTCTACTGTCTAGGAAACAATGATTGCTTTGCTGTGAGGATTTGTTTACATTTATCCAAAAAGAGCATTAGTGAGGTCAGGATGTTGGGTGATCACCACCCCATTTTATCCCTAACTCTCCAACTCATCCCGAAAATATTGGATAGAGCTCCACCATCATCATTCCAGAGAACACAGTTCTTTCACTGCTCTACAGCTCAGTGCAAAAGGGGCTTTGTACCCCTCTATAGCTCACACCTGGAATTAGGCAGTATGGTGCTAATAGGTTAATGTTCATCTATTCTAAAGAGTCCTACAAGGTTAACTTACCTGTAAAGTAGGGTTTCTAATAAAGTGGCAATTGACCAAAGAACAAGTGTCTTATAGTAATTTGGACCAATATGAAGCTTAATGCGAATGAAATGAGATCGTCGTCATTTCATCAACCAGCTCATCAAAACTCTGCGGTATTAAAGGCATGTAAGATTATAGCTATAAGCAGATTGAAAATACACCTCAATTAAAAGCAATTGGCCTCATTTTGTGTTGAAGAGGGGTTTAACGGAGACATCAGCTGGTTTTTAATACATCAGCTGGTGTGGTTTACTAAACAGCTCCACATTTCTTCCCCTTTGGGATCTGGTGACACATTTCTGCTCAGCTCAGATCAGCAGTAGCGAATATAGGCCGCTGCAAACAAGCCATCCCTCACCTCTGTGTCACTAAAAAAACAACCACACCAGTTACTGAACACATTTCAGATTATATGGATTGCATTGCCACTAAGAGCTTAGACCAAAACTAAGCAAACAGATGGAAGCCCTGCCATTAAGGGCCCATTGCAGCATTAGCACAGGTTTCTCTGGAAAGCACTACAGGATGATATTGACCAACTACGCAACTGCAGTAACCCACACAGGTCAGAACTCCTACAGGTACACATAAAACATGCCTGAATGTGTCTGAAATTAAAGCAGCATTATGTGAGAATTTGTATTTGTTTTGCTCTTGGGCTCCCCCTAGAGTAGAGAGGTGTAATTCACCTGTACCCCACTGTTGTAAATACAAGTAATGCATTCAGCACCCCCTCGTGGACAGCTCTACATGGGCTAATTGTCACGGAAAGTAAGCGAAGCAAGGGTAGAGTAATGCTACAGGATTTTACAGGTGCTCCAGGTAGTGCATGTGTCACACTACTCCAGGGGCCTGGGGTTGTGGGTTCGATCCCTGCTGTAGTCACTGGTCCTGTCTGAATTGAACTGGCTATTATTATCTGCCCCTGTGCATAACTGGCACCCTGTCCAGGGGGCATTCCTGCCTTGCGCCCACCGCCCACCCACCGCATAAGAATAGACCCACCCACTGTAAAAAGATGAATGGCTGGATGGAGGACTTGGGTTACTGTGTGTTATGCAGTTCTGGAGAGAGACCTCCATAGTGCAGAAGCTAGCAGTGTTCCAGTCAAGTGAGGACAGTGATAGAGATGACATTGGGGTGGTGACATTCACCCAAACTGAGGGTGCTAATGGGATACGTGTGAGGCACAGGGTTTGCAGGGTACCATTAAATAGTGGCGATCTAAATAACCATCCAATTCAGCATCCCACTGAATTGGTCAGTGGCCATTCCTCCAGCCATCTTTGCACATGTTTGCTTTTTCAGTCATCATCTGATCATGTTATCATTTGTGATAACCTCTCTCAAATGCACACCATAAAACACAGAAACGCAATTTACGATTTCCCATGCACTTACTGTGAGGGCTTAGGTTCATGCACCAGTTACATGCATAGCAAGAAAGTTAAAAAAGGCTCAGTACATCAGGCCCTTGGTGTATAATGAAGCACTACAATAGAATCAGTGATGTTTCATAATTTATGTCAGCAAACATCATTACTAATTTATGATGATGCTACATTATAGATCGGGCTGTTTGAGAGCTGAGTGAAAGTCCTGTCGGGTCACATCTGCATGCAGATGAGCAGTTTTAGCATTTCTGGGCTTAGAATTCCGTTCTCTTTTCTTTGTATCCTTCCTTTCTAAAGATATTTATTTTATCATCATAGAAAGTTAAATGTATCAAAAAATAGAGTCAAATTGTGATGCTTGTTTATGACACTAACAGTCAATTTGACATTTTCACCATTTACTTATAGTCTTAGAACAGACTGCTTTTGTTCCTATGTCTTTAAGACTGATATACTGTATATATATATATATATTGGATATACTGTGTATATATATTGGATATTTGTTTGACAAAAGTATTTGGACACCTGCTCTTTCATTGTTTCCTGCTCTTTCACATGCTGCTTTTGTTGGAGTAACTGTCTCTACTGTCCAGTGAAGAAGGCTTTGTACTAGATTGCTGTGAGAATCTGATTGAATTCAGTGACAAGAGCGCTAATGAGGTCAGGATGTTGAATGATCACCAGCCCACCTCATCCCCAATTCCCCACCTCATTTAAAAAGTAATACCACCAACTACAGTCAGCTGGTGGTATAAATAATTAAAATTGTTAAAAAGTTAAAATTTAGCGATTACGCACAATTGACAGTTATTTCTCATCAGAAATAAAATATTATGGGAAAATCATAAATAATTTGCATTTGTACAGACTGCTGCTTGTTGCTATTTCTTTCAAGATGAGCTGGTGCTAACCCAGAAGATCCTGGGATGTGTAAGGCAGCAAAGGATACATGTACGCTGCCTTCACAAATTAGCAAGATAAAGGTACCTAAGCAGGCAGCCTTTAATACAAACATTCGATTCAACATATGACTGGGTACCTTTCTGCCTTCAGATACTACCTGGGTGTCGAAATGTGTTGGTGACAACATAAAGATAGTGACTTTAGAACAGGCTGCGTAGTTTGCATATATAAGCTGTTCGAACTGAGAACGTTGTACATTTTAAATCATATAATAACTTAGAATATATAATATAATATTGTTTAAACGCTACGGCAACCTCTACTATTTCAAAACAGCATGGAAAAATGGGTTTTCCGTGATTGGAGGCTTTACAAATAGCTTGCATGTTAATTATATAAATATATAATATATTAAGATTTTTCTATTTGCCATGTTGTTACAATTAAAAAAGAACAAGAAATTAATTCATTAGTAAATACAAATTATAGCCAGTAGTAGAGTTGTATTTCCTCATTCTTTTAATAGAGGTTCTTAGAGCTTAGCTTTCATTTAATATTATCTGTCCAGTTAAGACTGTAAATGGGTTCAGTTTTAGGATGATATTAGTAGTAAAATCTATCAGTTCAATGGTTGAATGAAAGCTAATATCTACATTTAATGTGTAAAGCACCCTGCACCCAGAATGAGATCAATGTCAGAAAAATAATAATGTTGATAATAATAATAATAATAATGACAAGGTTCAGACCGAAGGAGGATCACAGTGCTCAAAAGACACTCATCCATTTGTCTTTTTACAAGGACTGGAAAAGCAGACCATTCGTGTTTCCAATGAATCCCAGTTTGGCCTTCATTCTGCATCTTTGCTAATGTTAAAAAGACCCCAATGTGATGAAGAAAGAGCCTCAAATTAAGAAAAAAGACAAACACTGTTGATAATAGATGAAAAAATGAAATGCACGATGAGATGAATTCACCCAAGTCCAATCTTGAGACTTCTTGAAACAGAAGGTGTGTTCGGCACGCCTTTCTTCCAGCACGAAAAGCTGCTGCCTCAATTAGTCTGGTTGAACTCGCAGGCTTTGATTCACAGCAAAAGGAGGCCAAGACAATAACACATTAATACATAATTCTCTTGATCTACTCTTGTTCTGCCTCATAAACAACAAAACAACAACACCGGCTGCTTTACATTCACAGCAGTGTCGCTTTAGTCTCGTTCCGTTTGGAACCGAGCTGCTACTAATTGATTTTAGATTGATGAGAGAGAACATGACTAACGATGTGATGTTCCCCATAAACTCTAACCACAGTGTTTGAGGCCTGACTCAAATACTGTAAACGCCACAAAACTATTTCTCCTGTAGCGATGTAATGTGGAGGTTTGCCAAGACCACAACTGTGCTCAACAGCTCAGGATGTTCTACTCCTGACGGACGCGTCACTAAATATCCTGAAATTCACAAAGGAGGAGCTGCTGAGAAATGCCAGAGATGCTCTCATCAGCAGACATTGTCTTTTCTCCACCATTGTTAACAACCCAGCTAACATGGCCATGTGGGGCCTGTATGGGTTCCATGTTAGCCCCACATATGGGTCCAGGTGGAGGGAAGCATGGGCTCCATTTGGGTTGTAGCTTAACTGGCTCCCAATTAGGAAGCTCAACTGGGTCCCAGTAACGAAGTATGCACAAACCCTCTGGAGCTCTGGAACCTACCTAGCCCATGTCAGTACCAACCAGAACCAAATCTGCTGAAGAAAACTCTCAACTCAAGCTGGTCAAACTGGCTTGACCATCATAGTGTGTGTTTTCACTAGAGTCCGATGGTCTAGCTGGTCTTACATATTTGTCTTCTTTGAATCATTCTAATCATAACTCTGCAAAACAATCCATACTCAAGAGGAGAATTACATCTAATAATAGATGTTGGTCTTGTTGCTGAATCCAATCAAATTCTCACAGCAATGTTCTAAAACTTAGTAGAAAGCCTTCTTTACTGGACTCCAACAAAAGCAGGATAACCCCTTTTTAATGATTTTGGAAGAAGCAATAAATGACCAGGTGTCCCAATACTTTTGTCCACATAGTGTACGCTCATTTCTACAGCACAGATGCATCATCTTCTTTACTCTTTAAGCTTCAGTGGAAACCTGGAAAGCGATGCAGTGTGACGTGAGGGCTGTGAGGCCTGGCATGAATGTGTGAATGTTTTAAAGCAGTTATGTTTTTAAATTTAACGTCTCCATATGGTAGCAGCAGATGTTCTATCTAAGGGACAATGTATTGTAGTTTAGACTACAAGTGTTAGGGGTTAAACAACAGGCAATCACTAAATACTTAAATCCTACACACCGACGTATCACACACAGAATGAAATATGTATTATAATTTTTATTATATGTATATTGTTTCATTCCCTGGTTTGACTGCAGATTCTGAGACAAACTGTAAAACACAAACTCCCACAGAAACGTCCATGTAGTTTGATGGTTCCACTCCAAAAATACAACCTATCTGGTCATTTTTCCACCCGTCCACTGGTGGCGCTGTTGAGCAAAATACTCACACATGCTCACACAACCTGCCTGTCACATACACAAAGAAAAAAATAAATAAAAGGATGGAGGATCTGCTGTTTGAAATTAATGGTTAATATTAGGTTGGAAAGAGTTAAGGAATAGATTAGGTTTAGGAGCAGATTAGGGTGTAGGTTAAGGGGTAGGTTAAAATTAGTTGTAGGTTTGTTGTAGATTAAGGTATAGATTAAGGTGTAGATTAAGATTAGGTTTAGGTGTAGATTAAGGTTAAGGTATAGGTTAAGATTAGGTGCAGGTTTAGATTAAGGTGTAGATTAAGGAGTAGGTTAAGATTAGTGTTAGTTATAGATTAAGGTGTAGGTTGGGATTAGTGTTAGTTGTAGATTAAGGTGTAGATTATGGTGTAGGATAAGATTAGTGTTAGTTGAAGATTAAGGTGTAGGTTAAGATTAAATTCTAGGTGTAGATTAAGATTAGTGTTAGTTGTAGATTAAGGTATAGCTTACATTTAGTGTTAGTTGTAGATTAAGGTGTAGGTTAAGATTGGTGTTAGTTGTAGATTAAGGTGTAGCTTACAATTAGTGTTAGTTGTAGATTAAGGTGTAGGTTAAGATTGGTGTTAGTTGTAGATTAAGGTGTAGGTTAAGATTTGTTTTAACTGTAGATCAAGGTGTAGGTTAAGGTGTAGGTTAAGATTGGTGTTAGCTGTAGGTTAAGGTGTAGGTTAAGATTGGTGTTAGTTGTAGGTTAAGGTGTAGGCAAGGTGTAGGTTAAGATTGGTGTTAATTGTAGATTAAGGTGTAGGTTAAGATTTGTTTTAGCTGTAGATCAAGGTGTAGGTTAAGGTGTAGGTTAAGATTGGTGTTAGCTGTAGATTAAGGTGTAGGTTAAGATTGGTGTTAGTTGTAGATTAAGGTGTAGGTTAAGATTTGTTTTAACTGTAGATCAAGGTGTAGGTTAAGGTGTAGGTTAAGATTGGTGTTAATTGTAGATTAAGGTGTAGGTTAAGATTTGATTTAGCTGTAGATCAAGGTGTAGGTTAAGGTGTAGGTTAAGATTGGTGTTAGCTGTAGGTTAAGGTGTAGGTTAAGATTGGTGTTAGTTGTAGGTTAAGGTGTAGGCAAGGTGTAGGTTAAGATTGGTGTTAGTTGTAGATTAAACTGTAGGTTAAGATTTGTTTTAGCTGTAGATCAAGGTGTAGGTTAAGGTGTAGGTTAAGATTGGTGTTAGCTGTAGATTAAGGTGTAGGTTAAGATTGGTGTTAGTTGTAGATTAAACTGTAGATTAAGATTAGTGTTAGCTGTAGATTAAGGTGTAGATTAAGGTGTAGGTTAGGATTTGTGTTAGCTGTAGATTAAGGTGTAGGTTAAGATTGGTGTTAGTTGTAGATTAAACTGTAGATTAAGATTGGTGTTAGTTGTAGATTAAACTGTAGGTTAAGATTTGTTTTAGCTGTAGATCAAGGTGTAGGTTAAGGTGTAGGTTAAGATTGGTGTTAGCTGTAGATTAAGGTGTAGGTTAAGATTGGTGTTAGTTGTAGATTAAACTGTAGATTAAGATTAGTGTTAGCTGTAGATTAAGGTGTAGATTAAGGTGTAGGTTAGGATTTGTGTTAGCTGTAGATTAAGGTGTAGGTTAGGGTGTAGTTTTTGCTTCATTAGAGTGACGCTGGGTTTGATGAGTCGATTCTCAGTTGATGAAGAGGATTCGCTCTGAACGCAGCAATGAGTCGTTTTACCGATAACAAAGAACCGGTGTGGACGTTTTCACCAGGAGCTCAAGCTGAACTGTACCGGACACATGGAGGAGCACCATTACACTGAACACCACTCGGATTTACTGCAGCGGCTTTACTGCTGCAGATTATTCCACAGATACTTCCCTCATGTGCTCCTGCATCTCTTCCCACACCATGTTCCGAGCAGCCAAAGCGGAGCCTGATAGGTTTTGCTGAATATTGGACTGTTCTAGTATTTTTGACACTGACCTTCATTCTGGATTTAGTTCTCTCGCTCTTTGTCCCCGAATTCCCGTCCGCCCAAGTGTTCCCACTCACCGTCGGCGCTCTTTTCCACCGGCCAGCCCATTAGCACCCGGCTAATCACATCTACGTATTTGCATAAGTGAGACCAAGTCAATAACAATGAAGAGCATTTTGCAGGCGGCTTTTCGTGAGGTCGAAGGAGATGGCAGGAGGCCCTCCATTAGCGGAGCGCTATGCTACTTTGCACAGTGGTACCCTGTTACGATTTAGCTGCAGCAGTGTGATAAGAAAACATTTCTGTTAGCACTTTCCGAAGACCAATGCGCCATCATGTGTGCCTAAGCGCGCCGTCGTCACAGACGCAATCTGTCAAGCACAGGATGAGGCCCAGTCTCGATGTGCCATCACAAGATATGGGGTTTTAAACAGGCAATAAATCATTTGCAGCAGGAGGAAAGCTCAAGCAGCATACTCATGAATCATTCTGAAGACCAATGTTCCGCACGCTCTTTTATTTTTTTCCAAGCCCAGTCCTCATATTTTAGTCCATTTTTAACGACTGCTCACCATACGTCATGTGTCCAAATGTTTGTGGACACCCCTATACAATGAATGAATTCCGCTATTTTAAGCTTCACCCATTGCTGACACAGATGTGCAAATGCACACACATACACACAGCTTGTCTAGTCCCTGTGAAGAGTCAGTATCGCCAACAGAATAGGACTCTCTGGAGCAGATCAACATCATGAACCTATTGTCACAATGCCTGAAGCCCTAAAGCCAGACGTGGGCTAGAGGAGTATTAGGCCTCCAGCATTGAGCTGTGGAGCAGTGGAACGGTGACCTGTCTTGTTGCTGAATGCAATCAAACCATCACAGCAATGCACCTTTTGCAAACTTTTGTAGAAAAGCTTTCTTCCAAGTCCAACAACTGCAGGATCAACTCTTTCGAATACCCTTAATTTCGTGGAGAAGCGATAACAAATGAACAGGCGTCTCAATACTTTTGTCAATGCAGTGTGGCATTTCATTTCCTTTGACCTCCCCACTGTTACCCACCAACATCCCTCATGGCAAAGCAGGATTACTCCGGAAGCTCATTTCCCAGTAAGTGTATTGAGATGCCTTCTGTTGCAAGATTAGCATTTAATTAAGTAAAATATGATGAATTTATCTGACTGAGGAGATGTAATTCACTCTGTATTTTATTTCTGTTTATGTGAGCTTATGCAGGTTCTCTATGCTAGATTTAGTTTTTAGGAGAGAAAAGGGTGGGGTAGGGGGTATGAGTGGAGTAAGCAGCACTGCAGAGGAAGCTAGGAGGCAACATCCGGCAGCACAAACACTATCCGCCTGCACAAGAACAGCTAGTGGCAAAACTCTGGGCCTAAAACCTCTCAAAACAATCCCCCTGTGTTTCTTATGTTTAATATTCATTTTGGAGCATTTCTATTGGTCCATACATCATGAAATTGGGACACAATGTAAAGAACAACTGCCAGATTCACATTATGTCAAATAGTGGACTACGGTAAAAGTGGAGATACTAGTATTTTAAGTATATGTATGTAACAATAATGCACACTACATGTCCAAATGTTTGTGGACACCCCACATAGAATAGGACTCTCTGGAGCAGGTAAACTAGATAAACCTATTGGCACCATGCTGCCTAATAATGCCAGGCGTGGGCTAGAGGGGTGTAAAGCCCTCCCAGCATTGAGCTGTGGAGCAGTGGAAGAACTGTGTTCTCTGGAATGATGGTGGTGGAGCTCCATCCAGTACTTTTGGGATGGGTTGGGGAGTGGGTGATGATGAGGTGGGGTGGTGATCATTATCTAACATCCTGACCTCACTAACGTGCCTGTCACTGAATGCAATCAAATCCTCACTGCAATGCTGCTCTGAAATATAGCAGAAAGTCTTCTTCCCTGAACAGTAGGGAGACAGTTACTCCAACAAAAGCAGGATAAACTCTTTTTAATATCATTAATGTCAGAAGAAACAGTGAATGAACAGGTGTCCCAATACTTTTTGTTCATATAGTGTATATAAGGTCAATAAATAGACATATTTGTAATATACTTTGTAATATTGTTTTTATAACCTAGCCCTAAAGCTAATGTTTTAAAATCAAAACTTTGGTAGGATTCATTGCAAAAATCTGATTTCACTACAAAATAAAGAAAATTTGTCCAAGGAATGTACAAAAACAAACACACACTCACACACACACACACACATCCCATTAAGATTATGATTAATGTTGAGTTAATACTGAAGTGAATGTGTACATGTTCACTGCTACATTTAAGTGGAGTCTCAGTTTTATTGGGAAATCCAGTAATCCAGTAAAATTGGATCCAAATGGTAAATTAATGGTACTTCATATATTTTCACTGAAAATACCCAAAGTTGGACCAACAGTTTAACAACATCCACTCAAGTTGCACTGGCAGGTCCTTTTGGGACATGTCAATCCTAAATGTGACACATCCCAAGCATCCTGGTGTCAATGTGCAAGAAAAACAAAGACAACACAGCCAATTGTGCTCTCTCTGGCTCTGGGCAATGATGGCAAAGTGGCTTGTCTCAGGATTAGACCACTGAGCCACTCAGAGGCCTGGTTGTCCTTTGTTTAAGTACTTTTGGTAGGTACTGACAACTGCATTGCAGAAACACCCTACAAGACCTGCCTGATGTTCTGGTGGGCCAAAGGTGGACCAACAGTTTTACAACACCCACTCAATTTGCACTGGCAGGTCCTTTGGGGACATGTCAATCCTAGATGTGACACATCCCAAGCATCCTGGTGTCAACGTGCAAGAAAAACAAGGAGAGAACAACAGGCCATTATGTGAGATGCGAGAGGTCAGTGTTTATCGATAGCTGTAATGATGCCTCTCTCTAGTGGGGGATATTGATTCTGACAGTTCAGTGAGTTTTACAAGATCAATCCCCATTGAGTCTTAAATCTGTCAAAGTTGCTGTTATAAATAGCGATGACAAAAGCATGATGTCATTTGACATTTGTTATTTATCATTCGTAGCTGAGAATTCATGCAGATTCTGAACTTTCGATTCATACCACATTAATATGAGGAGATGATCATTTATTCATGTATTTATAAACTGTTGCCATGTTTTCCCAAGAACCATGTCTGTAACAGAGATGTCTGTGTGAGGGGGAAGAACCTTTACAGCAAGGGATGGTGCTTTCAACCTTTCAAAGGTTCTTTACATTCATTCAACTCTATGAGTTTATAGAACCTCATCATTAGTTTTGATAAGGTTTCTGGCTATCCCATGAACTGGACTAAATCTGAGATTCTGCCTCTTACTCATTCCAACTGGGATGCTGAGGCTGGGAATTTACCCTACAATCGTACCATTCAGTCCACCAAATACCTCGATATCCATATCTCAACAAAATCAAAATAGCGTTGTTGCTTTGCCAGGATTTAACAGAAGTACAGTCATAAATTGTTGTCGAGCTCTAAAACGGCCTGTATATCTGGATGCTTTTACTTTCACTTTTTTTTCTTACCATTGCTTTTGGTAGATGGTGGGTGGAAGTTGTTACAATTTGCTTCCATGTCGATACTGTATGAAATAAATATACAGTTTAAAAAATTATTTTAATAATATGCATGAGCTTATTACCATGTAGTTTAGGCTTCACTGTTACTATGGCCATATGTAAAATACTGCAGTGTTAAAGAGAGAGTGCCATGCAGAGAACCGCCACTGTAACAGCATGAATAAGGCTTAAATACAGTACTTCCATATCAATCTGGCTCAGTGTGTGATATGTTAATCTGCTTCTGTCAAACACACACACACACACACACACAGGCACAGTTTAGGATCAGGAAAGTGGCTAATTCAGGGAAATGTATACAGGTCAAATAATCTGAGTGTGCCTGAGATGTCAATCATGTTTGGAACCCTGAGGAGATATGTATGAAATGCAAAAAGTGTTAAAGGGAAATGATAAGTTGGCAGCTTGTCTACCTCTCTCTCCCACTATTTCTCTCTCTCTCTCTTTCTTTCAGTCACTTTCTCCTTCTTCAGAGCTGCCAATCAAATTGGGCCCATAGAGAATCACTGGCACAATACGTTTCCCTGCGTAATCTGGTGCCGTGACCCGGCTCCCCCATTTCTGCATTATCCAAAAAGCATTATACCTCCAGCCTCAAAGGGAGGATAATGGCTTTTTTTGTCCAGCTCCATGAACAGCACCTGCAATCACTGTTCACCTGAGTGGCGCATGGACACACACACACACACACACACAGAAACACACACACATTCACACACTCCCGGCCTACACTATCATGCCTGGACTTGTTTCAGTCACTGACCCAAAAAACAAACAGTGCAGAGAAGCAGCAGAGAGGACCCAGCGATATACATCCTGGGTGCACTTAGGAGTCCCAACACACTCTTATACACTCCTGAATAATACATGAACTGCCACAGAACAGTTCCACTGCATTAGTACCACAGCTGCTCACCTTCTGTTTCTATGAAGTATACTTCATGTCTGTCTGTATCTCCAAAACATAAAAAAAATTCCTTTAGCACAATTTATAACCCATCAGCCATAACATTAAAACCGCCTGGCTAATATCTGGTAGACCAAAATGGCTCTGACCCACTGAAGCATGGACTCCATGGACTAAGACATGGTGTCCTGTGGTATCTGCCACCAAGACGGTAGCAGCAGATCTATTTAAAAACACTGGGTCCCGAGCTCCACCGCACCTGTGCCGGCCAACATTGCCTAAAAGTGAAGAGGAAAGATGAGCGCCATCAACCCACCTAGAGACAACACAGCCAATTGTGCTCTCTCTGACTCTGGGCAATGATGGCAAAGCGACTTGGCTCAGGATTAGACCACTGAGCCACTCGAAGCCCTGGTTGTCCTTTGCTTAAGCACTTTTGATAGGTACTGACCACTGCATTGCAGAAACATCCTACAAGACCTGCCTGATGTTCCGGAGATGTTCTGACTCGGTTGTCTAGAACATCACAGTTTGGTTCTTGACAAAGTGGCTAAGATGCTTACTGAGCATCTGAGCCAAGAACTGACTGTTCACTTCCTGCGGATATGGATATATGGATTTCCTATGTATATATATATATATATATATATATATATATATATATGGAGAAAAAGAGAGAGCGAGAGAGAGAGAGAGAGAAAGAGCCCATGGCACAAGAACACTGTTTGGTCTGAAATCCCCTGTGACTTATTGTAGCTCTGAAAGGACTAAAAAAGAAAAGCTAATGACTGATGTGTTTTTGTCCCCTGCAGAGTTCAGAGACACATATATGAAAACTGACAGCTCCTTCTCTTCTCCAGACAGCAAATGTCAGAGTTGAGCTTGTTGTGTTTTTCTGTGAGATCAGGGTTAATGAGGCCATTATATAACACCTGATCCCTGACTCATATCTATTCCTGGTAGTTTACAAAAACAAGATGAAAAAACAACAACAACAAAAAAAAAACAGTTGTTGTCATTTGCAGACACAAACGAGCCACATCTGTAATGGGATATGATGGTGCCAATGATTATATTATTATAGTTGTTGTTATTATTATTATTTACTCCATATTATTACATCTTACACCACAGATGATTCAACTAATGACAAGCCGTGATTACACAGGTCAACAAATTGAGACTCGCTGATGGGGGTCTGGAACCATTACATGCTTTTTCATCACTCTGATGACAGATTTTACAAATGTCATCCATTTATTTGCCATCCAGCCATTTTCTCATAATTAGTGAGAAAAAGGATTTCCTAGAATGAAATTTATTTTCCAAATTGAACCCCTCTGTTGCAGCAAAATCTACTTAATAAAAAAAAAGAGCGTAGCAAAGAGCGATGCCATAGAAGATCTTTAAATTGTTTTTAAATTGTAAAAAGATCTTTAAATTGTTGAGACATAACCATTACCACCACGTCTCTAAACCTTTAAAATGTTCTTTATGGAACCAAAAATGGTTCTTCTATGACATTTGAACTCTTACATTTTCACTGAATAATGTGGGGGAATTGAACACACATACATCTGGAGCAGAGGGCAGCGACCGCCGCATCCAGAGAGCAACTAGGGATAGGTGCCTTTATCCTTAATCAAGGACACCTCATCCAGTCAATTTAGGCTCACATAAGTAATGTGGGCCAGGTGGGTTCTGGGTAGGCAAGGACTCTGAGTGGGTTTGTATGTGTAGGTATTAAGACCCACATAGGGCCCCAGTGTTACAGCCCATCTTAATCTAATATGGATTCCATCTAGGCCCCAAAGTGCAGTTTTACTCCCCGGTTAGAGCCCACGCTTAAGCCCTCCTGGTCCCATCACTAATCCTGTTGGGCATCCATATGTGGGGCCAAAATGGAACACGTGGACAACTTTCTGATCCCCAGTTGGGCTACCCATACAGGTCCCAAGCTCACTTCTCTAACCTTTAGGCCACATCCGCCCCAAAACTAATCCGAGTCAGAGTGCAGGGTCAGCCATGCCACCATGCCAATGTAGCAGAGGCGTTTTAGGACCTTGGTCAAGGGCCCGACAGTTACAGCTTTACGGATGTGGGAATCAAACCCACAGCACTTGATTAATAACCCCACATTTTCACCCCCAAACCACCACTGCCTTATTTTCAGGGTTTTTTTTCTGTCCTCCTTAGATAATAACTGTGTGATAAAAGCTTTCTGGAATCTTTCAAAGTGTCTCTACACTAATGAAAAACGTATGAAGTTCTGTATGTGTGAAAATTAAATATCAGTATCTCTCAAAATAGAAAAGGTGTGTAGAGTATCCTACACCTATAAGTACAGGAATACTGCTAGTGCAATTAAATTAAAAGAACTGAAGTGGAGTAAACATATCTTTCTAAGAAATAACTTGAGTTTAGGAACTAACGTAGCAGCTCAAGAAACTACTTAAGTACTGACTAACTTCTAGACCTTCACTGGAACGTCTCAGGGCATCAATCAGCACAGGAACTGAAGTGTGTTAGACTCTATTCTTCTCTTTTTTGATCCTTTCAGTCTAAAATAAAGCCACATTTCGTGACCAATGCCAAAGCAGTGCTGATGCAGTCAGCTGGGAGACAGAATGACATTAAACATGATTGCAAAATTAGTAAATTAATGTTAGTGACTAAATTGAACAGAGTAGAGCGTAGATCCCTTTCCCGAGTAAAAAAAAAAACAATGTCATTTAAAAGCACAAATCCATCAAACTGCTCTCTATTACATACTGAATATCTGAGAAAATACACCTGTTTACCATCACATTTCAGGGCATTTTATCTGCTCTAATCAACTAAATCCTAAAAATCATCTAGATCTTTTTACACTTTTAATAATAAAGGTGCTACAAAGAGTTCCTTGAGTGATCTCCTAGAAGAACCACTTTTGGTTAAATAATTACCATTATTAAGGAGCTGTGAGTGTAAAGAACCCCCCGACTGGCCAGTGAGCTTCACATTGACTTCTTTAAACCTTTAAAAGCTCTCCACACACATATATCTGGTTCTTGATGGAACAAAGAATGGTACTTCTAGGGCCCAGGCCTTCAAACCGTCACCTCAAATCCAGTTTCCAGCCCTGGATTGTATTCTTGCTGGAAGTTAATGTGGAACAGTTAATGTAACTGACTGGCCATCCAGTGTCCATAAAGCCCAAATCTGAAGGCCTCTGTTCTACGGCATCTCTCAAAGAACCCTTTGTAGAACCTTCATTTGTAAGAGTGTAGTATGAATTGACTTACCTAGCCTACATGAGTGGACATGGACTGCCCTATTTCAGAAGTATGTCCACTCCTCCACTCTACTGAATCAAACCTCCTAATCGTGTTCTGCTGTCCAAAAGGTTTTGTGTGTTTTCCTTTATCTTGTGCACCTGCTTAGCTGATCCGTTTATGAGCTGAATCAGAGGTCTCTGAGCAGGGCAGGAGCAGAAAACCTGCTTAGCCAGAGCTTCTGTACAGTCTGGGCGAAGCTAGCCATGCTGTCTTAAACTAAGATTAGAGAAGACAGGGAGAACGTCAGAGTCCGAGTAGACTCCCTGCATCTCTAGGAATAAATTTGTCGACAATGCCAGATGTTTCGAGTGTTTCTAATGAGACGCAAACATTTCCTTGCCGTTCTTTACTCTGGCTCTCACCACGTTCAAACGAGCGAGGAGAACAGAAAAGAAAAAATGAGTGGTAATGATGATGTAATTGTGTCAGGCATCGCTTCGGAACAACTCTCAGGTTATCCGGGCGTAGCATGTTCCAATACGACGTGGGATGTTTCTAATTTGCAGACGTAAAAAAAAACCTCTCAGATTCTCAGATCATTCTGTTCATTGTGAAATCCCAGTCACGGTCTGAGGCTGTTTTCCCGTTTTGGGAAGGCTCAGAAATAGTGCAGGGGTAATAGCGAGCAAATCTCTTTTAGCGACTTTTTTTTTTCATGAAGATTTTTTTTTTCCGCAGTTCTTCTTTCCCACCTTTTTCCACGGCTCTGGCTTATCTCCCTCCTGCAGTATTTGCCTTTTTTGTTCTCCCAATGCCATGCTACAATTCGTCCACAATCGCTCTTCTGTTCTGCTACAACAAACGGCCGCTTGCTTCTTTTTGTCTCAGCGACGGCAAAACTGTCTGTTTCTTATTGAGGCTCTCAACCTCTTTCTCCTGCTATTGTCTACAGTCGGCTATTGTTTTCCGCAGCGTTCGGCCTACAGTTATTTAAGGTTACACAGAGCTTTCGAGGGCAGAGCTCAATAACCCGCGGCTGCGCACACGGCCAAAACAGATATCCAGTCTGCCGGGTCAAGTTTCTTGCTTTGATTTTCCTATGATGGCAGAGTAATGCACTTATTCTCAAGGGCTCCACGATATGGACAAGGCCGCATATATCCTGTATACTGTGGCTGTGGTATGGCTAAAGCTACACTCTTAAAAGTAAAGGTCTCAAACTACTTGGCTTAATATTTCATATCATTAAAATCAGGATCTGATGATCTTATCCAGACTGACTTACATTTGAATCAAGTTATACAGATAGGAGATCATGGATTTAGGAGTCTTATCCAAGAACTCTCATTGGTGTAGAGTGGTGTGTTTGCCTGAGTGTGGAATTGAACAAGCTAATACTAAGTATTATATTTCCATCATTTTGCATTGGTTAAGCTGTATGGAAAAGGCTGGAAGTAACCCCATCTAGGTTATTAATGCACTATCATGATCAATAGATCAAAATATTGCATTATTTAATATTCTCATTGAGTCTTGGGTGTACCTGTAACTGTGTAACTGTACTTTCTTGGAGCACTTTTGGTAGGTACTGACCACTGCATACCAGAAACACTCCACAAGACCTGTCTGATGTTTTGGAGATGTTCTGACCCAGTCATTGTTTAAAACATCACAATTTGATTCTTGTCAGAGTGTCTCAGATCTGTATACTTGCCCATTTTTTATTCTCCTGCCAGCACATCACCTTCAAGAACTAGCTGTTTTAATGTTATGGCTGATTAGTGCAGGTAAAAACCATGTAGCCATGTAGAAACCTGAATTTTGCCCGTAAATGAAAAAAAAAAAAAAAGTTTCCATCATTTTGCATTGGTTACGCTGCATGGAAAAAAAAGTTGGAGGTAACCCCCCCTCTAGCATACACAGAGAAAAAAAATACTATAAGGTTGCCTATCAGGTTATTAATGCACTATAATGATCAATAGATCCAAATATTGCATTATTTAATATTCTCATTGAGTCTTGGGTGTACCTGGCCCTCCCATTGGTTCACCGGTTGTCCTTTCTTAGAGCACTTTTGGTAGGTACTGACCACTGCATGCCAGAAACACTCTACAAGACCTGCCTAATGTTTTGGAGATGTTCTGACCCAGTCATTGTCTAGAACATCACAATTTGATTCTTCAGAGTGTATCAGATCTGTATACTTGCCCATTTTTTATTCTGCTTCCAGCACATCACCATCAAAAACTAGCTGTTTTTATATTTCTATCATTTTGCATTGGTTGAGCTGGAGATGGAAAAAAAGCTGGAGGTAACCCCCTCTAGCATACACAGAGAAAAAAATACTCTAAAGTAGCCTATCAGGTTATTAATGCCCCATAATGATCCCATAGATGCCCCATAGATCCAAATATTGCATTATTTAATATTATTGGCTTTTCAGAGGACCTTTCTTAAAGCTCTATCTTTACCAAAGTTGACTTCTATCCATATTAGTGAAATATCCTGATGATTTATTTAAAGAAAAACATTATTTATGTTTGTTGATGACATTTCTCAATTCATCCAACCCTCCACAGAAATGCTCATCTGGGATCTGTGAGGATTGTGTTTTTGCAGTTTTACATATTGTATGCCTTGGTGATATTTTGCAAAGGCCAATACTGTGATTAACAAACTGTACAGTTTTCAGCAGGCCTACTTTTCTCCTTCAGTAATTAAATGACAATTCCCAAAATTTAATAACAGGATTAGCCTCTACTGCAGGGACCTCATTTCCTTCTTTTCAAATCCCTTCTCCCTTCATTTTCCACCACCGAAATCCAAAGCTTTGGACACGGCCTTCCTCAGCGTCCCAATTTATAATTCATACCACCTGCTTGGAGCTGGCATTTTTTTAAATACTGCTGGTACTTTGGCTTTCGGGACACAAAGACTACTCTGTTTCCTTTTTTTTTTTACACAAGACCACATTCAGGAACAAGAGAAAGGCTCCAAAGCACACCCCCACACCCCCCACCCCTTGGTTTAGTGTTTAATATAAGTTCCTATCAGTTCGCCTCTGAGCAGGAGAGCAGGGAGTCGATGCTGAGTGTTCAGAGACGACAGGCGCTCTCTATCGATTCCTCGCAGGTGTAGAATGACTTGGCCATGAAAATGAAGCGCACTCTGCACCGCTCTTTCCCAAGGTCATCAACCTAGTAGAGGATTTTTCTGCACTATGTGAAAACACCAGTCACTGCCATATGGCAAGATTACCATAAATGCCCAGGAGAGTCCCAGTCTAACACACACACACACACACACAAAACAAAACAAGACATGGTGGTTCAATTACAGCAGAAAAACAGTTCTGTACATATGGTTTCCATGACATTTTGTTCACCATCTTGCATACAATGATCATCCTAATATTGTGTAGGTAGCCCCTTAGGCCACCATACAGCTCTGACCCATCAAGGCATGGACTCCATGGAAGTCCTGCGAGATATAAGGTGGGGCCTCCATGAGCCTAACTGAGTCTTGAGTGTACCTGACCCTCCCATTGGTTCACCGGTTGTCCTTTCTTGGAGCACTTTTGGTAGGTACTGACCACTGCATACCAGCCAGATACACTCCACAAGACCTGCCTGATGTTTTGGATATGTTCTGACCCAGCCGTCTAGAACATCACAGAGTGTCTCAGTTTCGATTGCTTGCCCATTTTTACTGCTTTCAGCACATCACCTTCAAGAACTAGCGGTTTTAATATTATGGCTGATTAGTGCAATTACAAATTAATTAAAAAACAAAAGCAAGTCTGGTTGAGATTATTTTACAACTCGGTTTGAATTGAAGGGGTAGGTTGTGGGGTTTTAGCCTTCATCTGGTTAGCAATGGCTTGTAGCTCTACTACAAACCTAGAGAAGCAAATTTAAGACCCCAAACATATCTTGGCTGATTGATTGACTATGTTTGGGCTAAGGGGGATTTGTGCCAACTCTATCTTTTGCCAAAGTATTTCTTAAGCTTGAATCACTCTTAATTTGAATACCATATGAGCCGCTACATCTAATCAACTTAATCAGCCTGAGACCACTCATTAACATAAACGCTGAACGGGAAGAGTGAGAGTCAAGCAGAATTACTTGGCCATCATCATTGAGATGTTTCTTCTATGAAGGAATTAACAAATGGGAATAGCAATTTTCTTGCACAATGGCTCCTGAGCGCCGTGAATCCTCCATGGCCGGCATTCGCAGATGACCAGATGGGAGAAGCAGGCAAGTGGTGTTTATTTGCCGTCCAGCCTGCCAGCGCTGGCTCTGTTGCGCAAACACCGCGCCCAGCTCCTAAATCATCCCTAAAAGAGCGCAGATGTTGTGTTTCGAGGGCATTACCAGTCACTCTGCCCCTCCACACTCGTCCCGTCTCGCTGGCCCAGCTCCCACTCCCTTTCTCTTTACTCCCCGTGGAGGCATTGGGCGAGCCAGCTTTGTGAAGCATTACACCCACAAATCCGCCTCCCAATCCTGTATTCTGTTTTTCTTCGCCGTGCCATGCTCAAAGAGATTAGCGAGTCATACCTGTGCATGACAGCATTAACCTCTTCAACTCCAAAAGGCACGTCAGCAGGCCCAGACCTCAATTCCTCACTCTTGTAACCAAGAATCCACACATGTGTTTCACAGTAGTCACTTAGAAATAACCTTTACGGTGATGTGGCTAAAAATAGCCAGTTTTTAACAACAAAAGTAAACAATAATGTGTCGTTCTTTAGTTTTGCAGGCTAATGTATCAGTAAAGGGAAGCTTATCGTGCTACCTGAAGGCCTAAATCAATAAATCAAACATCTGTTAATTTGTCATGTTAATTTGTTAGAGAATCTCTAAAGAGGCGTTTTCTGACAGTCTTGCTTCCAGACTGCTATGTTAGCGGACTGTTAATGGACTGTAAGCCATGTACGAAACCACATAAGTCCACAAGTCTACAAATCAATCAACACCCCCACTTATGAGGCAATTGCATGATGCTAATTTGTAGCTTTTAAGCTTCCATTGCTTGTTGCTTGCGTTACATTAGCTTTATAGCTACAGGGCATCACTAATAAAGCAAAATTAGCATGGCTGGCTGCTTGACTACACTATAGAACAAAAAGGGTTCTATACTATACTGCAAAATGGGTTCTACCAACCTCTTTCTACGCCTAAAAAAGGTTTTCTACTGATGCAAACAATTATTTAATTAAGCAAAGGGGCTTTTAAGCAATCTAATGGTTTCGTGAGTTATTGTGGAACCTTTACCTTTACTAAAGAACCCTTGAAGAGCCTGTTTTTAAGAGTGCACATTCACACCTGCATTTTTAGTCCAGTTAAATCAGGTTAATTTTCACTATTGGTGCGATTCATTTGGGCAGGTGTGACTACAGTAATCAGGTCCGGTCCCAAACAAACTCTGGAGTGGTTTGTTTTTGGTGATAATGTGATCTGACCTCAATCCGACCCAAATGCTAGGTGTACTGGTACCAAGTTTGAGCTAAATGGCTCCTGTAGCCAGGTGTTAACCTGGTATACTGGCCACATAATTACTAGAGCTCTGACCAAACGCCATCAGCCAGTTAAACTGCACAGAAATCTGCAGTAGTCCAGAACACAGGACCGTCTACCAAGTCTTCAACTGATTTGGATCAGAGCAAACCAACTATAGGAGTGAAAACACTCTTAGCAATAAGCCAGTTAGTGAGTTCAGGTGGTTAAACTAGCTCTCTCCAGCAATGCCTGAGAAACTAGCTAGTAGCTGGTGAGGCTGCAAACTGGCTGGACATTTGATAACCGCAAGGACTTTGGTTCGATACTCATTCCAAAGGAAATTGAAGGGAGGTGGGCGAGAGGAAGGGTTGACGGTCTCTTTCTAATCCATATTAAAGGCTCAGTAGACTCCATCTGCCATAGGCTTGCCGTGAAGTGATCAGTCATTCGCAATGACCCATTAGGCCAGTGGGTGCTACCGCCCTGCAGTCCACTGTAGGGCCTTTTATCGAGCTGCTGCTCAGATTCCTCTCTAATTGGATCGCCTCTGTTGTTTCTGTTTGCTGGTTCAAAGCCTGCTGTTTATGTGATTGAATGCATACTTTTCGCCTTTATTAGACTGTATTGTTCAGTTCCACTCAAAACTAGAAGCTTTTGCATCTGAAGATGTTTATGGAATATTGAGATTGCCTGAAGATAAGACCACTCACTCCATAACTTTTTTTCACCGAATCAGCATTTTCAGTTCTCATATACTCTAGATAGTTCACACAGATGTTCTTTGGGTGTTTTTCATTTAACCAAGACTTTCAGATGGTCTTTAAAATTAAACAAAGTTGACAAATGAGGGGAAATTAATCACATATGCTGTTGTTCATAGACCTGAAATTGAGGAATAGTATGGTGGGGGTCCCATGGGCTTCCATTCCCGGGTCTAGCTCTGTAAGAATGTGACTGGCCCATGAAACTATAGGTGATTGTTTAGGTTTCCCATACATTCCAATGTACTGTACTGAGATGTTAAGTTGGTCGGGGTCGGGGCTTATTTCCACCCCTTATGATGATTGATGTCCCACATATGGGAACTGTACAACATGTGCTAGGGTAAAAAACCTTGAGGCTTATCTTTGTCCAGGAAGAGAGAGCAGAGGGGCACCAGGGCTCTCTCCACACTGTACTTTTAACTGTAATAAAATTTCGTGTCAATGTTTCATGATTGCAACTGAAAGATGAGTGCTGACGAGTCTCCTTTCAAGGGAAGTCCTTCCAAGATCACCTCACAAGCAAAAACATAATAAGGTATTTTTTTAAATAATATTAATAAGGTAATAATATGAAGTTCTAATCAGAAATATTTGTTAATCCACCTTCTAAACAAACCCACAAACAAACAGATGGCAGAAGAAGTAATTAGCTCCATTAAAAGCAAAAGCCAAACATCCCAGTCTGACTGCTCCTTCCTCCATCCTCCACCCGAACTGCAGAAATGCACAAGATACCAGCACTACATGATGTTGCACAGAGGCTTAACTCTACAGGCCGCTGTCGTCATGAAACTGCAAGCACTAAAACCAGATGAGAAAAAAAAAGCACAAAAGATGTCCTTGTCTGCAATCACCAGGGAAACATTCAGACATTCAGAGAGAAATAGGGGGGAAGAGGAAGAGAAAACGAGAGAGCGCGAGAGAGAGAGAGAGAGAGAGAGAGAGAGAGAGAGAGAGAGAGAGCGAGCGAGAGCATGACTGAATGTGATGGAGCAGTGTGCAGCAGCAAATTACCTTCTGGTCAGGTGTCATGCCGGGAAGCCATTTTAAAGCGGCCCTCTCAGCTGTTTCAGAGTAATGGAAACAAACCAGCCCACATAACTCGAAATGGATGTGTAGTTGTGTGTGTGTGTGTGTGTGTGTGTGTGTATATATATATATATATATATATATATGTGGCAGTAGGGGCCCATGAATGCTGTAACGGGACAGGGGGAGGCTTAATTACAGACCCTTCCATATACATGTGGCACGGTACTGAGATTGGATGGCCAATAAAGGCCAAAGGTGTTGGAGTGAAAATGATTGCATTAGCCGGGTAAAAGAAAGAGGTGCTAAGCAGGTCTGAGAGCCAGGAGTGGAAAACTACCCCAAACCAGCCTTGCGGAATCTGCTGCTACTAAAGCTTGAAATATTCATGTCAGGTTCAGTCAATTTCATACATCATTTTTGAAATATTTGCCAGGTGCACATTTCATACGCAGGTTTCTTCAGTTTCTCCAACCTCGAGCAATAGACTCTGGCCTTAGCATTAGCCCTGCTGTAGCGTCTGTAAGGAGTTTCCCTATTTCAGTCTTCCTCCTGACTTTTAACTACTTTAGATAATTTGACTGAACTTTGACTGCAGTCAAGTTTTGATATGAAGCTTTGTGTTGAGGTAGAGCATAAGTAGGGTTAGAGAATTGGGTAAGAATTGTGTTAGAATTCGTAGCATTAGCATAATTATTTTGGGTTAATCTAGAATTGGGACAGAAGTTTGGTGAGGTATGGGTAAGGTTTGGTAAGTTGGGTTCGTTTTTGGGCTACATTCGAGTTAATACAAAATTCTGTAGCAGAGCTGGCCATTGTTATTTGTCAGGATGTAGTAAACTTGGGTCAGTATTTCGTTGGGTTATGGTAGAGTTAGGCCAGAATCCTGTTGGGTTATAGTAGAGTTAGGACAGAGTTTTGTTGGGTTAAAGTTGGGACAGAATTCTGTTGAGTTAAAGTAGGGTTGGGACAGAATTTTGTTGGGTTATAGTAGAGTTAGGACAGAGTTTTGTTGGGTTAAAGTTGGGACAGAATTCTGTTGGGTTGTAGTAGAGTTAGGCCAGAATCCTGTTGGGTTATAGTAGAGTTAGGACAGAGTTTTGTTGGGTTAAAGTTGGGACAGAATTCTGTTGGGTCAACATTCAGGTTTAGACTGACTTTTATCTGAGCCTGACTGTAGCTCTTGGCGCTACCAGTTGAGCATGTTTTCAACATCTATTTTGAGAACATTTAAAATTCAACTGTAATCATGAACACAGTCCCTGATAGCTGGTTTAAAAGAGAACAATCATAACGGCAGTGAGATGAAACATAAATAAATAAATAAATTTGTTGTAAACAATCATGTAATCAGAGCAGTGCTGTGTGCAGTAGTACTCCATGACAAACAACCTGCTTCCCTGCCTGTGTTGATGGCCACACGTAAACTGCTTTCCAAACAAGGTGTGCGATCGGATTACCATATGGTGCATTCTCCTGGCCTTTGGCAGGCCATTTTTACTGAGAGAAAGTGCATAACAGAGAGAGAGAGAGAGAGAGAGAGAGAGAGAGAGAGAGAGAGAGAGACTGAGACTGACCATCTGCTGCATGCATCATTAGTTTCATTCTCAATTTTGGAATGAGGGGGTTTTATCTTGGGAAAATCACCACTGTCGTATGTTTAATTAGAACTGTTACAGTAGTCCCAAATCTAGACATGTTAATATGATATAATACAGATGGTTTGAGTTATTTCAGGGTCTAAACGAGGATCTAAAATAGACTTCTTGCTTAAATGATAATGTTTTGATTGGTCATTATTTCAGGGTATGCTAATAGTTTCTGCAATAAATGTGGCAAAATGCTAATATGCTAAATGTAGCTTTAATTCTTTAATTAACGATCCTACAAAATGTTCTTTGAGTAAAGCTGCAGAAGAACCACTTTTGGTTCTAGAAAGAAATGTTACTAAGAACCGCTACTATTGGGCTAGAGTTCAGGGTGGCTGCAAGGTAGGACCTTGGGAGGCCGAGCCCCCCATACTTGAGGTGAGTTTGGAGGAGAAGGATGTAGATAGGGTGGAAGTGGGTAAGAAGATGTTCGTCATGAAGATGAGAAGCAAAGGATAAATACATAGGGCGGAGGAGGAGGAGTTCAGGGCATGGTCCTTCCCCCAAAATGTATACATTTTATTTTAAAAATGCTAAAAAATATATTTATATGTCATAACTTCACTTGTAGCTCTTATATTTTTGTGTATATATTAGACGCTTACACAGTATGACCAAAGGATCGCTGGTTAGAAGCCTGGGCCATCAGCAGCCAGAGCATGAGAGAGCACAACTGCTCCACAAAGGCCTTGCTCTCTCAAGAGGGGTAGATGCCTCTCTCTTTCCCCAAACCACTTTACGGGCGTCGGCTAGATGATGCATCAGATCGGCTGGGTACCCGACATACCCATGTTGGTTGCCCTGTGATGTTGCATTGGTGGCAGTTCGAAAAAAGAGGCGGTGGCTGGTTGCACATGTGTCGAATAAGGAAATTGTCAGTCCTCACCCTCCCAGTGTCGGAAGCATTACATAGTGATGGGGGGAGAGTACTAATGAGTGGGTTGGGTAACTGGCTATTTAAAATTGGGGGGGAAAATAACAATAATAAATATATAAATAAATAAATTTACTACACAGTAGATGATTGATCTATATGTGCTATGGGTATACAACTTAACCTCAGAGACTACAGTAGTTGCAATGCAATAAAATGACAATGAAATGACATTCAAAATAATAATAATCAGGAAATTGATAAAGAATTGGAGGCGTTCCACCTTATCATCGCCCTTATCTGATACATCACCTCAGCATCCTTACCTCGGATTCTATAGTTTCATGCTTTTCATGCTTAGCATTGGAAGTGAAGATTAATAACTGGAAATAGCACAATTTTACTGCTCTCCTGTTTTAAAAGAAGGTCGTTCATATTCTCTTTGTGCTTACAGGCTGCATCCTACTGTGATTGAATACGTTGACTTATTTTGACTTCAAATTGTATATTTAATTCAGGCTTCTAGGTGTGGAGTGAGCGAGAGAGAGAGAGATTATATAAGAAAGAAAAAACACCCCCTTCTTTATAGAATACAATAAGGTCTATTCACCAGGAAGGTTTAAATGATTGGAAAGGCAGAAAGTTCTAATTTGTCTGCAGTGGCCTGTAGTACCTGAAGCCTTCATTATGATAGGCTAATTACTAGCACTCTCATGATTCTTATTTTTTTTTCATTTAGAATGGACCTCTCATAGCTGTTAATTTTTTCTAGAAGACTTGTCCTGAGGGAAACTGAGTATATACAGCGATCAGCCATAACATTAAAACCAACTACCTTTGTAAAACCATGCTGCCAAAACAGCTTTACCTCTCAAACTATGGACTCCACAACACTTCTGAAGGTGTCCTGTCCTTCCCCTGCTCCACAGCTCAATGCTGCAGGATTTATACCCCTCTAGCCCACGTCTGGCATTAGACATGATGCCAATAGGTTCATGAAAACTGACCACATGCAGTATGTGCACTGTTGAGATCTTGCTGGTGTTGGTTGCTGCCAGTTTCCTCTCTTTTCAGTGACTTACTGTGTGTTAAATCTGCTCATAGCTTCCCTTGGTCTAATCAAATCGCATAAAAAGGAAGATAATAAGACTGGATGGGTAGAAATATGAGGTTGAAAATATATAACATTTAAAATCGAATTAAACTATATAAAATAGAATATATACAGATAAAAAACACACATTTACAACATACAGGTGGACAGGGGATTGCTTATTTTTGGGAGTAGGACCCTGCCCTTTACCTCATTTTCTTCTGGTCTTCATCCTAACCTATATACCCACACCTCACCTTCTATCCAAGTTCGAACAAACTCCGCCCCTACCTCCTCCCTGTCTCCTCCCTCTTCACGTGCACAGAAAAGCTGACCCGGCCATCCAGGTTCCACATTAGGGTGCGGTCTGCAGTAGCAAAATTCCAGCTAAACCAGCTAAATGTGAGTGATTCACAAGCTGGGCCACATTCAGCTGGTTTAGCTGGAATTTTGAGAGAGCGAGAAAGAGAGAGAGAGAAAGAGAGACAGAGAGAGAGAGAGAGAGAGAGAGAGAGAGAGAGAGAGAGAGAGAGCATTGCCTGGTACTTAAAAGGCATCTAAAAACTACATCTGTTAGCCTAGACTCACACACTGTTTAAAGTGCAACTACAGCTCACATGAAAGGCAACAGGACGAGAGAACAGCGAGAAAATGAAAAGGAGAGAGAGAAAAGCCGACGTGTGCTGTTGTCATTTGCCTCCTCTCCTCTGAGCCATCTTAATTATGCATGATGTTGCTGCTCGAGTTTTTAGGGTAGCTTGGCTTTTTGCTCTCCACTTTGTTTTTTGCGCATCTGTAACATTTCCATTTCCATTCGCCGAGCGAACCTCGGGCTGGCTGGTTAAGCCTCTGATGGAAGAGGATGGAAACGGCAGGTACCTTGGTTTCCTTCGTTCCTGCTGTTGATGCGGGCTCTCTGGTGCTGCTCTGCATGTTTAGCGTGAGAATCCTGGCAGGCTGTGCTGGGCGCCACTCTAAAGAGTGTTTTCTCGGTGCCTGAACATACGCTGAATCGGTTTCATAACTGCATCTGCCTCTAAATGCCGGGAGAGGAAACAGTGGGGGAAATCGCTGTGACGGCAAAAATGTTCTAGGACGCCAAGTCAGTGATGCAACCGCCTATTATGGATGTCAAATGCAAGGTGGTTGAGAAGCTTATTTTAGACTCAGAGGTGCATTTTAAATAAAAACGTACCCGGCCTCATCGTCTTAGGCGCCGCAGACAGCTGCATGGCCAGCAGATCTATCCACAGTGCTCGATTATACGCTGACTACATGTCAGAAGTTTGCATTTACATTACATTTAAGGCATTTAGCAGAAGCTCTTCTCCAGAGCGACTTACAAAAGTGCTTTGCTATTTACCCAAGAAAAACCTCCGCTAGTTTGAAGATACTCTCATCTTAGACTCTACTAAACACAAGTCAGTAAGGTGACCACTCTGCTATTCGCCCAAGTCCTCTCAGAAGAGGAGGAGGGTCTTCAGTCTGGGTTTGAGGACAGCAAGCCGTTCGGACACCCAGGGGAAGTTCGTTCCACCACTTCGGTGCAGGACAGAAAAAAGTCTGGACGCTCGTCTTCCATGGATTTTGAGGGATGGCGGGTCGAGCCAAGCCGTACTTGAAGCTCGAAGGGCTCTTGGTGCGGATCAGCTTTTGACCATTGTGACACAAGTTTGGCGACACCTTGGCTATTTTTTAAACCACTTAAACTGCCTATGTCCTGCAAACGGGCCGAATGTGTTATTACAAACCTCTATTACTAAAGAATATCCCCACCAGTTTGTACCGAAGTCCCTGTAGTTACTGAGTATAACACAGTCAGTCCATTATGACTGTTGATAACCAGGGGCCTTCATCTGACTTCTCTCCAGACTGATCGATCAGTCTACTACCTATTTAAGGGACTCTGGTCAGTCTAAATATAAATAGACACTATCCAAATATTTGTGGACACTCCTTCCAATGAATGTATTCAGCTACTGAAACAGATGTGCAAATGCACATACACACAGCTTGTCTAGTCCCTGTAGAGAGGCACTGTCAACAGAATAAGACTTTCTGGATCTATTGGCAACAAGCCTAATGCCAGGTGTGGGATAGAGGGGTATAAGGTCCCCCAGCATTGATCTGTGCACAAGTGAAGGCGCTCTATCCAATACCTTTGGGATACCTTGATCAGAACTCGCTGCAGAACTTCGTTAAAGGAAGCATGAGGATGAGGAGGCTTGTGTTGCAGTCAGTGGTCGAATAGATTTAATTAAATACCATCAGATTCTGGAAGCAAACATCACACCATCTGTAAAAGTGATGAAAATGCAAAATATGGATGGATTCCCCAACAGGATAATTGTATTTCTATTAAAAACAGCTTCTGTTTAGCCTCAAGTGGTTCATTGGACTACGGCGCTGTCACTACGACCCAAAAAGTTCCCAAAAATTGCTCCATTGTCTGGGTGTCCAAAAACCTTTGACATTCAGTGTACATCACTTTCCACTTGAAGCACATTTCCAAAGTTTGCCCAGTAAATAAGCTCTACAGTATGACTGCCAACCAGCATGCAACATCCAACATTTTCATGTAGTACTGATGTTTGATATAAGCTGTGTGTATTGCATAGATTAAGAAAATGAGTCTCAGATGGTTATGTCTTGTGAGAGAATGCTAATCTTCTCTGACCAGTTGGGAAAGCGAAATCCTCTCTAAATGTCGAATCCTGCCTAAAAGAAATCTGAGCTAAGGCTAAGACTTGGCGTGCATCAGCATGCATCACTTCGGCACCAGCAAGCCAACAAAGCCATATTGATAACTTGGAAATAAAGGATTCTGGCTGGTGAATATCTTGGGAAGTCTTTACAGAGAGACTTACTATAGTTAACAACAATAAAATGCGGTGATTTAATCATCGCCTACGATCCTGTACTCTTGTATCTGATGCCAAAATTCTCAAGTCCTTCAGAAGGAGCCCGTAATGAAATGTTCCATCGTAAATGACATGGCATAATGGGATCGTCACACATATTTGGTGCATTATGAATCACTTTATTAAAGTTTCCTGTCTTTGAAACTTGACTGCATGATCAATAATTAAAAGATAAGCTTGCTGATAGGCTGCCTCATTATTAAGAGGCATACTGTGACATGTTTCATCTCGTATAAACTCATAATCTCAAGCAAGTAACAGTAATCTTTTGGAATACTGATAGCTCCAGTAGAGATCCCACATTAAAATATATTGCATACAAGTTGCGTAACACAGTCTAACCCCAACACATCAAATAACACTTCTAAAAAGCTAAAGCATGGCAAGGTTAGCATCTCCTTAAGTGATAGCCCCACCCAACTTGGGCAGTCAGTTCATTTCCAATGCTCGGGTTGACCGAGCATTGGTCGGGTTGGGGGGGGGTAGTCTGAGGTAGTCTGAGGTAGACTGAATTGTGTATTTCCATGAAGAATGCCCAGATGCTGACCAGATGCTGGCCACTCTGGCTGGTGGGAGCTGCCCCCTGGATCCTCACCAGTGGTCGGTTTCTGACCATAAAGCCACTGTTAGATGGTCTGAGTTTGAGTGGTGGACCTCTTAACTTTTCTTAACATCTCAGTGTCAGTGGGGTGCTGAGAATGCTCCCCGAATAATAGCTGGACCACGTTGAGTGTAGTCTAAAGCTGACCAAATGATGACTGAGATTGATGATGGTCTGTCAAGAAGTGGGCTACAGTCCTGTAAAATAGGGGGACCTCTTAAAACAGAGGTCATTTCTTGCTCATGGGCTCCCCTACAGCTGGGGAGTGGAATTCACGCTTTGAGCCACTCCTGAAGGACATGCTGTACACATGCATTTCTGGGCAAGCTGAGAGATACAGAACCTGACCATCACAATCATTTTGAAGCTGCTTTTTATGGTTAAAATGTTACGTAATGTTACTTTAAATTAGAACGTAAATAGAACACTCTAGTGCTGTTTCCAATAAAATGGACAGAGGGTGTACACTGTATCCAACTCAAATACTCAAATATCCAGCTCATATAAACTGTGTCTGTTAGCCAACAGCACCTTTTCCTTCAGTGCCTACAGTACGAGGGAGGCCTGTGGCCTGGCACAGAAGCCGTAATTCTTGCAGTAATGAGCCCATGTGGTTAGCAGATTTGCTGCATGTCCGATGGTCTGGGCACAAACCTGTTCCAAACAGTTGGTCACAAAGCTACACGGAGCAGCTGCCCACTTTCGTGCTCTTCTCCCAGTTCCCCAAGTGACCCGATGACGTCTAAATGCAGTAACACCACTGTGCTGTCTCTCGGTTGGAGCCCAGTTTTTCTTTATGAGACAGGAGCTGTGCACCGTATGTTCCTCTAACGCTTGTTTTACAGCCCTGAAACACTGCTGCTTTACGCAGAACTGAAGACCAGACAGGGTTTCCTAATTTAATTAGGTTTCACTTAATTCTATTATTTACATTTCCATGGGAATTAACTATCAGAGGTTTTAATACAAAATACATTCATGGGTTTCAAGGGCTGTTTTCTGAGCTAAATTTAAAGCCTTGAAGAATTTGGGACATTTTTTTACTGTATTTTCATAGTGTTCAAAGGCAAAAGGAAGAAACCTTGGGAGGAATCAAGACTGACAATGGGGAGAACCATCCTCCTTTGGTCATTAATAAATAAATGACAAATTACTGACCTTAACACCACATAAGATATAATCATAAGTATAATAGTAATACTAATGCCTGCCATCAGCAGCCGGCGCCTGAGAGAGCACAACTGACCTCTCCAGGTGGATAGATGGCTTGCTCTCACCCCATATCACTTTAGTGGGATGCTGGCCGGCACAGCCATCTGTGAACCGATGCATCAGAGCTGAGTACTTGGCGCTTTCCTCTGAGCGCATTGATCACCTTATGACATTGCATAGATGGCAGGCTCACCCTCCCAGTGTCAGGGAGAGTGATACTTACGAGTGGGTGACTGGTTATCTGAAACTGAAGAGGGAAAATGGGTATTAAAAAAAATAATAAACTCAAGAAAAAAGTAAAGAGGTTCACGTATACACGTATATCGGTTCACGTATACATTATATGTCTAAAAGTTTGTGGACACCCTTTCTAATGAATGCATTCAGCTACTTTAAGTTGCACCCATTGCTGACACAGATGTGCACATACACACACAGCTTGTCTAGTTCCTGTAGAGAAGAACTACTGCCAATAGAATAGGACTCCCTGGAGCAGATCAACATCATGAACCTATCGGCACCATGCTGCATAATGCCAGGTGTGGGCTAGTAGAGGGGTATAAAGCCCCCCAGAATTGAGCTGATGAATGATGAATGGTGCTCCATCACTAAATCCTCACAGCAATGCTCCTCCTCCAAAATCTAGTGGAAAGCCTTCTCCCCTGGACAGTAGAGACAGTTACTCCAACAAAAGCAAGATAACCTCTTTTTTAAAACCCTTAAACAATGAGTGAGCAGGTGTCCTGATACTTTTGTCCATTTTCTGTATACCAGGTAGGTAGGTCTTTGCCATTCGCGATTCTCGGGGAATAACGAGATGAGATGCTGTAATTTGTTGAAATCTGAGCACTGTTTTTCTGCAGTAATCTGGGGCAGCCGCAAAGCTGACGGATGTGTCGGACACGGTCCAGCATCCGGAGGGTAGTGGATTTGGTTCCAGAGCATGCCGCTCGACGCTCACTGATGTTTTGCCCTTGAGCTGGACACTCCACTTCAAACTCCCTTCAGGAAAGATGTAGTGGTTAACCTTGCACTGCTGCAGCTGATCCAAGTCTCTTTTAAGACTGCCATCACACGATACCAGACCACTCATAAAAGACATTATATATATATATATATATATATATATATATATATATATATATATATATATATATATATATATATATACACATATATACATATACACATATATGCAGGGTGGGCCATTTATATGGATACACCTAAATAAAATGGGAATTGTTGGGGATATTAACTTCCTGTTTGCGGCACATTAGTATATAGGAGGGGGAAAACTTTTCAAGATGGGTGGTGACCATGGCGGCCATTTTGAAGTCGGACATTTTGGATCCAACTTTAATTTTTTTTAATGGGAAAAGGGTCATGTGACACATCAAACTTATTGAGAATTTCACAAGATATAAAATAACTTTATTATTTCATGAGTTATTTACAAGCTTCTGACCATTTATCAAATGTGTTCAAATATCACCAACCATTCCCATTTTATTTAGGTGTAACCATATAAATGGCCCACCCTGTATATATATATATATATATATATATATATATATATATATATATATAGACACAAGTAATCAGCTACTTTGAGGTGCACTTACAGCTGTGCACACATCTTGTATTATCTCCATTAATAAGAATTGCCGATACCTAAGCCTAAGGTTACCAAGGCCAATGTCGATACCAATAAAGCCCAGCATTGTGCTGTAGAGCAGTGGAGATATGGAGTGATGATGGGTTTACATCACTAATTATCAAACATTTGTACCTTGCTTATGGTTAAATACAATCAAACACTCACAAAAGTGTAAAGCCATTCCAGAGGAGTAGAGGCTGGGAACTGCACACATATTAGGACTACCTCCCCATTAATACCTCAAACACTCAATGAACAGGTGTCCACAACAGACATCCAGGGTGTTACTACTGTGATTGATAAAAGCCGACTGGAAGAGAGAGCCTGGTTAGAATGGAACAGCAGGTGTGTGTAATTCGACTGCAGAATCAAACTGCACGGTTTTCCCAAAGCTTTGCACATGGCCACTGCTGGTGATCCGTTACATCGCTGCATGTTGTTGCTATGTTAACAAGTGTTTTAAGAGCACCACTCAACACGCAGGCTGAGAGTCGCTTCTGACCATGTAATCTCCCCTCTGCAGGAGTGTTCGGCCTCGGCGGCACGCTCCACACGCAGGCTGGATGGATGCTGGAGTGCTGGTGGGTCATTAAATTTCCTTTTGTGCCCCAAAGTGCGAATGCAAAACCGCACGGGTGGCGGGAGGACAAAGTGGGAAGCGAAAAAACTGCGATTTAGGTTTCCTCATTTGGACGGCGGTGTTCGGTAAATGCTCAACAAAATGCCTGACAGAGAGAGGAGTGGGAGTAGAGGGTGTTATCAGCAGTGTGGGAGATAAGCGCTTGGATTCTCGGGACACGGAGGCCCGTCGTCTTAGGTTAGCGCTTTAGCGGGCCGATAAAACCAGGCAAAGAACATCTCCTCCCAGTGCCTTGTATCTCTGAGCCAAGGTTACACTCCCGTCTAACTGGCAGCCTTTACTGAGTAGGTGTATTGGTACCTGGCGGCTGATTAGGGAAGGCTTCCGAAGTCGCACCCAGGAAAGATACTGGAACGCAGTCAGGTGGGGAATTTGTTTCTTTCTGCTGTATTTCTGGAGCATGAATTAAGTATCTTCGGGGTATTAGAAATGCAAGCCGGATTATTAGCTTTCGTGGATTGAATGACTGATACCAAAGACAATAATAAAAGCATGGTGGCGGAGGGTTGCATAACTTCACCATAGACACGTGATGACATAGCTAGCGATGGAATTTACAGGGCGTTTGATTAGGGAGGAGGGGCTTCAGGCATGTTCCTCCTCGTAGCCCAGTAGTAATATCAACTGTACAGGGCAAATTGTACAGGGCACACTCCCAAGTAATTGCACCTGCAATTAGACGCAATGGTCTAGACGACTGGGTCAAATCATCTCCAAATCATCTCCCAGTATGCCGTGGTCAGTACCTACCAAAAATGCTCCAAGAAAGAACAACCAATGAACTAGCGCCAGGGTCATGCATGCCCAAGGCTTACTGATTGTCATGGAGGCCACACCCACCTCACAACTTACAGGATCTGCTGCTGCTTGGTGTCTTGGTGCCAGATACCACAGGCCACCACCTTCAGAGGTCTTGTGAAGTCCATGCCTTGATGGGTCAGAGCTGTTTTTAAGGCACGAGGAGGACCTACACAATATTATTCAGTAGCATCAGTGCTAAGTCCCTGTCCGAACTCCTGTGACTCCAAATACAGGACAGAAGTTCATGTCTATGGTGCAGATCAACGAATGAATGCATAAAAGGAAGCCCTGTTCCTGAGCCGCCACCCAACCTGCCTATTCCACAGCACTTCAGGGAGGGAGAGCACAAGCTAAGGACAGAGAGTCTGCGATAAAGCCAGGGATCAACGTTAAAGCAAACAACTCGGCTAAGAGCGAATGGAGGTCAGTTAAATATTCTCTCTGCAGTGAGAAAGTGTCTCGGCTTCCCGCAGCCATATCTCCCGCGCCATCTCTCTTCTGCTGACAGTGTGACCCACTTCCTGCCTAATGAAAGAGCTTCCGCCGTTCCCTCTGTCTCTCTCCTCCAGCTCCTGGCTACATGCAGCGCTACCTGACCTTTGTGCCGGCTTGGGGATGCAGCCAGACAAGGAGAGAGCATATCAAACCGCCTGAAAGAAAAGAGGAGACGGCTGCTGGAGCGAAGCGGGGCAGCGTAGAGGGATGCTGCACTTTCACCATATGCATCACAGGAGATTCTGAGCAGTCTGAGCTGGACGGTTCGGATGTTAATAATAGTGGTTGTTGTCTAGATTCAGGGTTCTCTTAGTAGAACCGCTGAATGTGCCGTGCTCTTTCTCATGGCCTCTTGCTTGATTGTCAGTGGAACTGAACTGGAACTGGAATCTGAGCCCATGTGGACTGGCCATGAGGAACACATACAGCCATTTATCTTATTGTGGTTGAAGGCTGCCAGAGAGAGAGAGGGGGGGGAGGTGGAAGTAGCGGGACAGAGAGAGTGACTGACAGGAAGATTGAAAGAGAGAGAGAGAGAGAGAGAGACAGAGAGAGAGAAAGAGCGAAAGCAAGAGAGAGAGTGATAAAGGGAGGAGTCGAGTCGAGGGAGGCAGAGAATGAGAGATTCATATGTGAGAGAGCAATTGAGACAAAGTGAGAGTGAGAGAGAGAGAGAGAGAGAGAGAGAGAGAGAGAGAGTTAAAAAGGCAAAAGGAGAGAGTGCGACAGAGGGGAAAGTAGAGGGAATGAGACAGAGAGCAAGAGAGCGCGAGAGAGAGAGAGAGCGAGAGAGAGAGAGAGAGAGAGTTACTGAAACAAATGTGAAGAGAAAGTGAGAGAGCGAGAGTGAGAGAGCGATAAAGACAGAAGGAGAGAGACTGAGAGTAATGGGGAAGCAGAGAAAGAGAGGGGGCATTATAGAGACAAGCAGAAAGGGTGAGAGAGAGAGAGAGAGAGAGAGAGAGAGAGAGATGAGGACAGCAAAGGAGAGAGAGAACGAGAGCAAGAGAGAGAAAGTGATAAAGGGAGGAGTCGAGTCGAGGGAGGCAGAGAATGAGAAAGCAAATGTGAGAGAGCCATAGACACAAATAAAGGAGAGAGTGAGAGAGCCAATGAGACAAAGTGAGAGCGAGAGAGAGAGACTCAAAAGAGAGAGAGCGCAACAGAGAGAAAAGTAGGAGGGGGACAGAAGGAGAAAATGAGAGAGAGAGAGAGAGAGAGAGAGAGAGAGAGAGGGGGGGGGGAGGGAGGAAGGGAGAGAGAGTGTTAAAGAGAGACGAGGACAGCAAAAGAGAGAGAGGGAGAGAGAAAGGGAGGAGTAGAGGGAGGTAGAGAGAATGAGAAGGATAGAGAGGGTGAGCAAATGTGAGAGAGCTATGGACACAAACTATGAGAGTGAGAGAGTGATACAGAGAGAGAGAGAGAGAGTTAAATAGACTGAAGAAGAGAAAGAGAGAGGGGGAAGGGAGGGAGAGAGAAGGACAGAGATGGACAGAGTAATGGGGAAGCGGATAGAAAGGGAGGGGGGACATAGAGACAGAGAGAGAGAGAGAGAGAGAGAGAGAATGCAAGAGAGGGTCAAGCAAAAGTGAGAGTGAGAGAACGAGAGAGAGACGGAAGGTTAGAGCGTCAGAGTGAGAGAAAGTTCACTCCAGCAGTGCAGGTTTCTTTTTCTGCAGAAGGACAGCAGGACAAACCGAGGCGCCAGACTCAGCGTTCTTCAATTAGCTGTGGCGGCTGCCCAAACCCCCCCACCCTCCCAACACACACACACACACTGGCCTGGTAATGAGGCAGCTCGTGACTGCTGGGAAGGGGGTTGTCTGTCACCTCTGTAACCTGGCCCCTCCCCCCCGAGGTCTGATTGACAGTTCATGTCCCACCTGAAAACACCATCTTCAGACATCTTCCTGAGAAGCTGGGCTACATATTATAGAGGACATGCCTGACTGTGGTTGTGCACTACATTGACAAAAGTATTGGGACATTCACTGTTTCTTCTGAAATCAAGGCTATTAAAAAGAGTCTGAACTGTCTCTACTGTCCAGAGAAGAAGACTTTCTTGCTGTGAGGATTTGATTGCATTCAGCAACAAGAGCAGTGTTAGTGAAGTCAGGATGTTGAATGTCCACTACCCCACCTCATCATCCCCAACTCATAACTTTCAAAAGTACTGGATAGGGCTCCACCACCATCATTCCAGAGAACACAGTTCTTCCACTGCTCCACAGCTCCTCAATGCTGGGGGGCTTTATACCCCTCTAGCCCACGCCTGGCATTATTAGGTTGTATGGTGCTAATAGGGTCATGATGTTGATCTGCTCCAGAGAGTCCTATTCTATTGGCAGTACTTCTTCTCTACAGGGACTACACAAGCTGTGTGTGTGCAAGTAATTCAGCTAATTTAAAAAGTAATCAAATTTCTAGGCCTCGTCTTAAGTTTGACCAAAACTATTTACTTTCGGTGGGCTACATCAGCCCCTTGATTTATTTCAACCACCCACAGACTGGTCAGGATGCTCTGAGCATGCAGTTAAGGGCTCATTTCCATGCTTTAACCTTTTGTCATTTAAAAATTGCAGCAATGACAAACAGTATATTGCACAACGTTAGAATGAACACCGTGTCACTCTGCTGTGAGCACACTTCCTACGCTGCACATTTATATTTAAAAAAGCGCCACCTGAAATAAGAGCCAAGCGTTTCTATGCTGTGCTTTTGTCTGTTAGGCAAAATCAAATAAATAAAATGTTACTTCTCCATTATTATTTCATTGATGTTGGGAATGAGAGGCAATCATAGTCGGCCGTTCAACAGCTGCTGGCTAGGTAGCAAACAGGTGCCATTTTATTTAAGCATACTTGACAAGTGATAAGGGTCATGCTAACAAAATTGTGTGTTTTCTACACTGAATAAGATTTCCACAAAACTGTTTCTGTTGTTGAAGCCTGATTGTATTCTTGTTATGACCATAACAAGTTTTATAGGTCAATGATTCAGAAAAAAAATGCCATTTGGACACCCAGGGGAAGTTTGTTGCACCACTTCGGTGCCAAGACAGAAAAAAGCCTTGAGATGCTTGTCTTCCATGGACCTTAAGGGATGGTAGGTCAAGCCAAGCCATACTTGAAGCTCGAAGGGCTCTTGGACAGTATATATATATATATATATATATTGTATATTTACCATCCCCATTTACCATACTCTAATGTTCACAATGTGTGCTATGTGAGCTATTTCTTATATACATACACATGTATACTAAGATACTAACACAATTATATACAAATTGTTTACACATTGTGAAAATGACAGTATGGTAAATGGGTAGACATTTATTTGCCTTCAGTAAATTTGATATTACAGCAACAATAGCAATTAATTTAATAAACGATAGTAGTGATATATACTACATCCATACTGTGAATAGTACCATCTCTTTCTTCAAGTACTGTTTAGTAAAGCCAGCAGTTCTATATAGACCTGTAATCTCAAAGGAACCATTTGAATGGTCTTTGCATGGCCCAGTGTTTCTTCGCCATGATGTAAATATGGTAATTTTTTTTAAAAAGCAGTTCTGTACAGCACTTAATAACACAATTCACAGCTGTCAAAAGAACCCTCAGGTACTCTATAGAACCTAATGATTGAAATCTCACATTACATGAACATACATTTAGGTTCAAGTGTAACTAAAGAAAACCAGCCAGATTCAGGTTATTTTTTTGTATTCAGGTATCCTTTTTTAACAGAATGTGAATCTGACATTTGTCATAACTCCATATTCCAGAATTCCATAATGAATGGACCAATAAAAAATCTCCAAAATAACTTTCTATAGCTACAATCTTCTTACATTGACTTCCATCAGTTGTTTGTTTGTGGACAACACCTCTAAGGCATGCATTGAGCTACTTTTGCACCCATTGCTGATACAGATGTGCACAGATGTGACAAAACAGCTTGTCTAGTAACAGTAGAGAAGTACAGCCAATAGAATAGGACTCTCCGAGCAGATAAACATCAACCTAGTGGCACCATGATTTCAAAAGAAATGAGCAGGTGTCCCAATACTTATGAGTATGCATAAGTGAAATAACAAAAGAAAACACCTAACCAGTAAAGCAGCGCTTCTCGCTGTGTGTCTACGTCACTGTTTGTGTGGCCCATTGTCTGAATCTTGCTAACTCTGCAGAAAAACACTGATGCTGGCTCGTCTTTCTGTTCTCCGCCTGTGGTGATGGAGGACCTTTTGATCTAAATTTAGCTGAAGCATCTTGCCCTTCACCCAGACGCAGCGGGTCCGCCGAGCCTGGCCAATCAACTCGGCTCTCTGGCTTAGCCAAAAGAATGCACGATTTTGCTTGGCAGCCCTAAACAGTGTCAGAAGAGGAGGAGGAGTGGGGTGCCACTGTTCCTGGGTGAGTATTGGGCATCTGCCCCAACCATCTGGGGCTGTGGCAAGAGAGAGAGCATGCTAGTTCCGCTAACCTGTGATTGTTCCACTTATGAGGACTAAGCATTGCAGTGTTGTTCTTTCATGACCTCTGGATCACACATCAAATAAGGGCCGAGCTCTGAAGTCAACAGCTATAGGAAATGCAGATGATTGAGAATTCTTAACCACAGTCGTCTGATGGGTTCTCCAAAAAAACTGACGTAAGAACTTAAAAATGTAAATCTGGCCTGGCATCAAAGTGCGTCAAAGTTCACACTCAGTCGTGGGTCTGCTGAAATGAGTCATGACAGAGTCAGTGCTGACGGAAACCAAAGGCCCTAATAACATCCCTGCATCTTTCAAGCCTCATCTAATATGATCACGGCGCAAGCTGGCTTATTGTCATGCATGACTCTCTGGCAGGCTCTCTCAGAGGAGACGA